>NW_009921701.1:7172-7381 GCF_000696875.1 Nestor notabilis
GCCTTGCCCGTGATTCCCGCTGCTGTGTGTCACGACAGCGCGGGGCAGCTCCCCTCCAGCACGCCCGCTCCCCTCCACCAGGCTCCTGACTGCGTTCAGGGCTCCGCGGATCTGCGAGGACATCGCAGCGCCCTCACTCCGGGCGGGTGACAGCGGAGACGGGGTTTCTCCATGGCTAGAAACAACCGGTGCCCCGAGGCCGGCTGATG
>NW_009921702.1:0-314 GCF_000696875.1 Nestor notabilis
CGGGGGAGCCGTTGTGCCTCCTCCTGGGGGGGGACAGGTCGGGGGAGTCGTGGCGCTTCTTTCTGGGTGGGGATGGATCCGGGGAGTCATGGCGCTGGCGCCCGGGAGGCGGGAGGCTACTGCAGTTGCTCCTGTCCTGCCCGGCAGGGGCCGGATCCGGGCCTGCACACGGTGTGTCCGGGGAGCCCTCCGGGGAGTCGTGGCGCTGCCTCCTGCGAGGGGAGGAAAAGGTGTTTGGAAACAAAAGCCAGGTGGGGCCTGTAACGCCCGCAGTATGGATCAAGGGTGAAAACCACTTTCTGACGGGGAAATCA
>NW_009921702.1:332-1111 GCF_000696875.1 Nestor notabilis
CCGCAGCGCTGTGCAGTGACCTTGCACCACTGAGCACAGGCTCCCCAAAGCAGATCCCAGAAACCAGGCTGGATCACAGGACAGCTCTAGTTTTAAAGGCTCCATTCAGATCACAAACCCCACTTTGTGCCCCTGTATCATCATCATCACCTCACAAGGCAACACCCCGCCAGGATCTCAGAGAGACGCTGTGCAACCACAGAACGAGCTGTGGAATGGTTTGGGCTGGAAAGGACCTTAAAGTTCACCCAGTTCCACTCTCCCTGCACAAGCAGGGACACCTTCCACTAGAGCAAGTTGCTCCAAGCCCCGTCCAACATCCCACAGATGCTTTGAGAAGAGGCATCACCCAGCCTCCTGTCACTGACAGTGGTTCCACCCATCACACAGAAACCCAGAGCACTGCCTGCAGAAAGAGAATCCTCATCTCCACCACTTCTCACACTTCACAGCAAAGCTCTTGGAAACTGCAGAACCAGACAGACACCACCAGGAAACAGAAGGATTTCTAGCTGGAGCCTGTACCTGGTGGCTGATTTGGCAGGGACTGAAATATCCGAACTCTGAGAGTCTTCATTCTGCTCTAAAGGCAAACAACCAGAAAGGCACCATCGTTAGCGTGCTCCGCAGCCCATCGGCGTTCCAAGGGTATCTTTGGTCTGGTCTCACCTCCGAGGAGTTTCCATTTAGCATTTGTTCGGAATTCCTCCATCAGCTTCACCTCATCCGGACGCTCGTCAATAAATTCTGCCACCTGAACAGAGAACAGCCGCTCTGAG
>NW_009921702.1:1388-1847 GCF_000696875.1 Nestor notabilis
GCCCCTCTAAAAAAATTTCTGCCACCGGAACAGAGACCAGCCGCTCTGAGAGGGGAGGAGGAAGGATTCCCACCCTGTTCTGCTTCCTGAACTGCTTCCCAGAGCCTTTGCCCTCAAGGAACCTGCCCCCCACGTCCTCGGGGCACATGTGAGACCGGACAAAAGCAAAGAACAGGCTGCTTCTGCCTGCAGGGAACTCATCCACCACACGTGCTTAGGGCAGGAAGCCTCGTCCCTCCCTGCTGCAGAAGCTCCCAAAGGAGGAGGCGCTCAGGAGGAGATCCCAAAGGGACACACGGGACGGACCCCGCCAGGAGACCGCGGCCGCATCCCAGCCCTCCCCGCTCACCACAGGCATGTCCCCTTCGTCCTCCTCCTCCTCCTCCTTCTCCTGGCCCGCGGCGATGCTGCTCCAGCTCACATCGTCGTCCACGATCCGCATCCTGCGAGCGGGAGAAA
>NW_009921703.1:0-1573 GCF_000696875.1 Nestor notabilis
CACTCCGGAGCGGGATGGGGACAGGCAAGCATGAGCTGCACAGGGTGCGGGGATGTCTTGGCTCCTCCTGCCATCGCTTGCCCCTGTTCTCCTCCGAGCCCTGTCCCTGCCAGCGCTGCTCTGCTGGGCCATGGCTCTGCCCTCGGGGTGCCGCAGGCAGTGCAGTGCAGTGCAGGCTGTGTCATGGCAGCAAGCCCAGGCTGTGGGAGCTGCAGCTCCTGCGTGCGGTGGAAATGAACAATGGGAATAACATGGGAAAGGCCCAGGGATCTACCACAGCACTGGGGAGGTGCTGGGCAGGGAGCACGCTGCCTCCTGTCTTGCCAAGAGCTGGGCCAGACACAGGGTGAGGGGCACCAGGCTGGACTCCACAGGGGGGGCTGTGGGAGTCCCTGTCCTGCGTCCCGCCGGCAGCACGTCAGGCTGGACGTGTTTGTCATCTCGGGACACAGCACAGCGGCTGCTCATGGAGCAACTTCCTGCGCCCAGGAGCCAGGGCTGCTCTTGCAGGGCTGCGGCAGGGAGTGAGGCAACCCTGCGAGTTCCCAGCGTCGCTTCCTCCTGATGCTGCCCATGAGCTCCCGGCACTGAACCGACCGTGGCCTGTGGCCCTGGTGCTGTGTCTGGCCAGCGCCGGTGCCCACTGCTATTTGCTGAGCGGCGAGGGGGTCTGGGGCAGACCCTGTGCCCGGGGTGAGCACCTCCATGGGCCCCCCTGCCCTGCGCAGGTGATGCTCCCCCAGGGATGAGCCCCTCTCCTCTTGCCATGCCCCAGGCATGCTGGGCACCAGTGGAACCAGAGCTGGGGTGATGTGGGGAGGGGGTGGCTGCAGGGGCACAGCATGGGGCCTTGGGGAGCACAGGGCACCGACAGCAATGGGGCAGCCAGGGGAGATCGTCCTCATGAGACGCCATGAACCTCAGTGAGCGAGAACTGGGGAAGGGGCACCCACCCCAAGACCTGTATCGTGGGCAGCATCGCTGGGCTGCACCAGCCCTCCCGCCTCGCCGCTGACGCTGCGCCTTTCTCCCTGCTCTGCCATCTGTTTTCCCTCGCTCCTCGTCCCTGTTTGCTTTCCCTTTCACCATTCCTGTTCCCACAAGCGTCGGCACTTTGGGAGAAGCAGGAAAACACCATCCTGTGGTGAGGTTTGTGTTGTGCTGGGTGGGAACCTGAGTCAACAGTGCCCTGCGGAGCAGCTGGCAGCGAGGATGGGGCACCCCTGTGCTCCCCAGGTATGGAGCTGCTCCAAAGCAGGCACTACCTGGTCCCACAGTGGCTGCTGGAGAGTGGGTTAGAAGCATCTGTGGGGTGATGAGCCACAGGGATTGCCTGTGTCGGGAACGCGCTGTCCCACTGGGGTGATGCAGCTGCGGTGGGGGACATGGGGATGGGCACTGCGTTCCAGTGAGGGTCTGAGCTCTGGTGTACAGCACTCAGGCAGGTGGCTGCAGACACAGGGCTCTGGGCAGGGGCTCTCCTGCCCCAATGCCCACGCAGGTCCTGCCAGATCTGGCTCTGGCTACATCAGCCCTCGGCCAGCAAAGCTCAGAATCAGTCAGCCCATGTGGT
>NW_009921703.1:1590-1872 GCF_000696875.1 Nestor notabilis
CCGTGACCGGCCCTGCGCCACCATGCCCCGCTTCTGTCCCCACTGCCACCAGTGGGGCAGTGCTGGCAGCCTCAGGACCGCTGTGCTGTGCCCCATCATCCCTCCCTCGCACCCGTCCTCACGCCGCGCATGGTGCAGGACCAAGCGTGTTTTGTAAACAAGGTGATGAAACAGTTAAGGCCAGGAACGGAGAAGCCTGAGTGTGCGTTTCGTCACCGTGGGAAGGGAGCGTGAGTCGAGGGGTCTGAGGGTGACTCACTGCCCTCCCCAACCATAAATAGG
>NW_009921704.1:0-3438 GCF_000696875.1 Nestor notabilis
GTTGCCGGCTGGGTTTGAACCACGACATAGTTAAACTCCAGCTAATGTGTTAGCTGAGTGTTTCCAAATCACTGGATGGAAGTGGTGGGCTTTACATGATGGGTGGGTGTGCATCTGTGATTTCACTTCCTAACTGCAGGTCAGAGCCCTAAATCTTAGATATTAAAGACTTCATCTGTGGGGCACTTTGTAGTGTTTTAATGAGCCTTGCTCTAAAACTTGATCGTTGCTCACAAGTTAACCATTTTTATTTGACAGAGCTGCATAACCAAGGCCAAAATATGATGCAATTAGCAAGAATCTTGAAAAGTTGATGCTTAGAAGCTGTGTTTTTAACTGACCCCCTGGACTGAGAAAAGCACCAATGAAATAGCAAGTGCATCCAGCACAGTGTGGAAATTCCAAGTAAACAAGGTGTTGGCTAGCTCCAGGGACCCTTGCTGATCCCTCATTAGCAAGCACAGGGCTGACTGATTCTGTTGTTGCATGAATGGGCTGTTGCCCTGCTGAGTAACTGGATCCACTGTGGCAGTGCTAATGGGGCAGCAGCACTGTGCCTTCTTCGCCCAGACAGATGCCGAACTACAGTGTAGAGGTGGGAGAAGGAGGGAGAGGGAACAGACTGTCCAGCCGTTGTCCCTCCTGGAGCGTCTCCCACTGCCAAGCCACGAGCTGGCTCACTCTCCCTTCTTCTCCATCCCTGGATACCAACAGCAGTGAACTCTTGTAAATGCAGCATATATTGGCTTGTGTGGTCTCTCTTTTTTTCATGAGTTATGATGTGTGAATAGAAGAGTCCCGAGAGCTGAGCAACTGTATGGTGCCACAGGTTCTTCATGACTGATTTTTGCAACCTCTTTTTCAGGACCATGTACCAGCATTTCCTTTTCCTTTTCTTCCTTTCCTTCCATCCCCATAAATGCCAAGATCAAACCCTGGGTGAAGATCCATATGAAATACCCAAAGACTACCAGGAGATATACAGAGGGACAAAAAATGATGTCAAAGACATTCCAAAGATTGCCAAGCCCTTCGTTTCTGAGATGATCTTTGTGCAAACCAGCATCACTGCTATAAGGAAAGGTGCCTTCAGGTACATGCCCAACCTGATCAAGATTTTGTTTATTGGCAACAAAATCAAGACAATTGAACCTGGAGCCTTTGATAATTTGGACAAGCTGAGGGACTTGGACATCTCTGGTGCCCTGTTAGAAGAACTAGCTGCAGGAACTTTCCAAAACCTTCCAAGCTTGCAGAGGCTGGAGCTGAGAGACAGCCACCTCAGATACATCCCCAAAGGACTGTTCGATGGGCTGGGAAGTTTGGGAGAGCTCTCCCTGCACATCAATGCAATCCCTTCTCTTCCAGAAGGCGTTTTTGATTCCCTTGTCAATCTAACATTTTTGGACTTGGCCAGAAACAGGATCACAACTCTTCCTGGGAATGCCTTTAGCAAACTTGCTCAGCTGCGCGTCCTCCGGCTGTATGAGAATGAGTTGCAGGACCTCCCAGAGGGGCTGCTGGACAGCCAGACAGGGCTGGTGGAGCTCAACCTGCAGAGGAACAGGCTCAGGGCTCTGCCACCCATGCTTCTGAGGAGCCTGCCTCACCTGGAGAAACTCTTCTTGGACAACAACCTCATCAGGGTTCTCCCACCTCAGGGTTTCTTTGGTTTAATCAAATTGAAGCTTCTGACTCTGGGTTCAAACTGCATTACGGAGCTCCCCTGCTGCCTTTTTAACACCATGGCAGACCTGCAGGAGCTGGACCTGGGCAGGAACAGTTTGGCCATGCTTCCGGACAGCATCTTCGTCAACCTCACATCTCTTGGCAAACTCACCTTGTTCCACAACCAGCTAGCAGCCCTACCAAAAGGAGCTTTCACTGGGCTCAGCAAGCTCTCAGACCTCCAGCTGGATACAAATCATCTCTCTGCTCTGGATGATGAGGTCTTTGCTTCTCTCCCAAATCTGAAAACCCTCAACCTTCGGAAGAACCAGCTAGAGAGTGTTCCTCCAGGGCTTCTGGACTCCCTGAAGAAGCTCAGCTCAGTATATCTAAGTGGGAATCCATGGAGATGTGATTGCAACCTCTGCTACCTGCACAGCTGGATCCTAAGCAACAGTGAGAAGGTCAAATTGTCCGCCCAAGTGTCATGTAAGAGTCCACCCCACCTGGCAGGGCAAGCAGTGGCATCACTGAAGGACAACCACTTAATTTGCCCAGTTACTCAGCCTCTTTCATCTTCTTTTACCCCATCTTTGCCATCCACCTCCACATCATCACAAGGGATGTCAACCTTGCTGCCCATTGCAGCACCAACCATGCTTTCATTGGCAGCCTTTCCTGTTATGACACTGCCAGCCATGCTGTCACCTGTCGCCACCTCTGCCATGTTGCCATCCATACCAAGAGAGACCTTCTTCACCACTCCATCTCCAGCTATGCCATTCAAGGCCTTCACGACCACACGATCTCCAGCTGTGCTTCCCAAGACCTCCATCAGCACACCATCATCAACCAATGTGCCCAAGACCTCCTTCAGCACACCATCATCAACCAATGTGCCCAAGAACTCCATCAGCACACCACCATCAACCAATGTGCCCAAGACCTCCATCACTACACCATCAACCATGCTGCCCGAGACCTCCATCACTACTCCATCACCAGCTGTGCTGCCAGAGGCATCCGTCACCACTCCATCACCAGCTGTGCTGACAGAGGCATCCATCAACACACCATCACCAACTGTGCTGCCAAAGGTCTCCATTGCCACCCCGTCATCAACCATGCTGCACAAGACTTCTATCTCCATGCCATCACTAGCTGTGCCAGAGGAGTCCTTCAGCCTGTATCCAACTCGCTTGTATCCACCCCCAGCCACCATAAGCTTACAGCCTCCTGGGGCCACCAGCCCAGAGCCTGCATTGTCCGCTTTAGCTTCTGCTACCACACCAGCACCAACCAGCCCACTGGCAGCCACCACCAGACACGTGCCTCGTGTTCTGGTGCCCACAGAGAGGCCACCCACCATCCCACGGGGGACACCCAGCATCTCCCTTGTCTCAGTGCCACCCACGACACCCTGGCCACCACCCAGGGCTGCTGTGCCAGGCATGGTCCCGCCAGCCTCACACTCCCCTTCCCACCATGCTCCTGCACCAGGCAGAGAGCGGGACCATGCCCCCACATGGGTCTCGTCCACCGCTGGCACCCAGCCCGCTCCCAATGCCCCAAAACACACTCCCACTACTGCAGGCACCATCCTGCTCCCGGTGCCTTCCGTCCCCCCGGTGCCAGACCATATGAGCCCCCAGCCGCCCTCCCCGGCCCCCAGTATCCATCATGCCTGGGGCTTTTCCCTATGGTCCAGCCCACAGCAGTGCCAGTTGTCCCTGGCGCTGGGCCTCGCGGCACTGGTGCTGCAGGCAGGCT
>NW_009921704.1:3486-14458 GCF_000696875.1 Nestor notabilis
CCGTGCCACCGGTGAGGCTTCTGGGTCTCCAAGCCCTGGCCACCCCAGGGTCCCCCGAGCAAGCCTGGGCACCACTTTGAGCTTTGTTGACCCTGCATGACTGGGACAGTGCTCATCATCCTCTCTTGGGGTCTGGAGCCAAGGAGTGCGTATGTCATGGGGTGCGGGCCGTCGCCCAGGGGTGGGTGTCTCAGCATCCAGGCTGTTTTCGGGTGCATCCCAGCGGCCCCTGGAAGTGCTTTGAGCCCGGGGAGCCTGTGCACCGTGTCTGCCCGGCGGGCCCTTCTGCCAAGCGACACTAGATGGCAACATGACACAGGCGGTGGCTGCCCCCCCCTGGGCTGCCACCGCCTGCCCAGGGCCACCGGGAGCAGAGGGCAGGGTGACCTGTGGCCCTGGAGGTCCCGCACCAAAACGCTGGAGACATTGGACCCGGCCACTTGGAGACCTCTCTAGACCTCCTCACAGAAGCCTTGGGGATCCTGCCTGCGTCTCCTCCCCGCATGTCCTCCCCGTCCCTGGCAGGTACCTGTGGGGTGCAAGTGGTCCTTAGGGAAGGACATCCCAAGGCTTCCTGCCCCAAACCTTGGCTTCTTCCCTGCATCACGTTACTGGATGTGTCAGTGCCTGTATGTCTATCATAACACTCTGACCTCTTCCCCTCTCTTCTCCCTTTCCTCTTCACTGATATTAAAGCCTCCCCTGCACTTCTGCTGTGCACTGAAAGGATGCTAAGAGGAGTATTTTCATCCCAGGGCTTTTCTTGCCATGACCTGCAGTGGAGGATTCCTGTTGCTTGGTGGAGTATGGGGTCCTCAGTCAATGCTGATCATCAGGGACTTGTGTAGGACCAGATTTACACACTCTCTTGGAGGAAGTGGCATAATGATACAATAGGCATTCTTTTCTTTTCCCCCTTAAATATCATACCCCAAAAACCTCTTTACAATGCTGCCTGCCCTGGTCTTCCTGGAAGAGTAATGTTTGAGCATGGTCTGCTGTGTGGTTCTTCCACTACAACTTCACCTGATGCTGAGCCCCAACTGCAGGCTGGGCACTGCCTGACACAGGAAGCTCAGGAGGAAGGGGCTAATGCTCTTTGTAACTGAAGGGTTGATGTGTGCCTTCCCCTCTGCAGTCCTGGGCTGCCTCCAGGGCCAGGAAGGTATCAAATTTAAACAAAAGTGTCTCTTTCTTTTTTGGTTTTCTGCCATTACAGAAAATGCTGAAACTGTCACTGGAAAGCTTTAGCCCAGGAGATTTTTTTGAGCCGATGAACATGGTGGTTGTTCCTTGGTTTGGGTCTCTGGGTATGTTATTTTGCCCTAGGCTCAGTGCTGATTTATCCCTGTGCCAGGCAAGCTGCTCCCAAATTTAACCACCCTGGTCACTACAGGGGTGCAGGTGTCTATCTTCAACTCCTCGCCTTTGCCACTGGTGCCTGCTCTGTCCTGCCCTGCCTCTGGGTACCCCTCCCCAGGTGCGGAACACAGAGTGTGCCTGGCTTTGGGCGCTCTCACGGAGGAGAACCCCTGAAAATCAATAGCCTGGACATGTGCTGGGCAAAGAGGAAGTGGCTTGGAAACCTCCTGGTTTTCTGGTAAGCTCCAAGTGCTCCAGCTTCCTGCCTGGTGTAAGACCAAGGGAGGGGGAAAGGTGCTTTTTGTTAGGGTATGTGCCTACAGCTATGCATTAAGGACCTGGATATATGTCTTTGCTAAGAGCCTGTGCAGTGTTACAGGCCCTTCGGCTGCTCCTTGAAGTCCTGCTGACGGCTGTGAAATACGGGAGGCGAGCATGGGGCAGCACATCTGGGTGGGATGGAGCAGGGCCAGGCTGGCACGGTGGGTAATGAGAGGCAGATGGGGGGAGGCAGTGTTTTTCCTGGCAGTCCAGATGGGCTCGGCTTTATACTTGATTTAAAGGGTTTGAAAGTGGGGCCTGGCTGCTGGGGAACAGACCCTGATCACTTCCCGGGGTGGTGAGGGGGGGTCTCGGCTGGCTTTTCAGATATTTAATGGCCCAGCGCAGTCTAAACAGGGAAGTACTTCGGGGTGAGATTAGCACAACATAATCACATCTTAAAAGGTCTTCAGAGACACAAAGCACGTCCGCTCTCATATTAATTACTTGTTATTAATAAAGCTGGGGTCAGGCTAGAGGTGTTCACTCTGGAGCATGCCGACTCCCTCTTTGCAGAGTGGTGGTGTATCAAAGCCCACAGCGTCCACCTGTGCCCACCCTGCTCCAGAAGCCAAATGGCCAAAATTCCTACAGCCACTTTTAAAACTAATTTGCCCCATAATACCCCGATAAGGCCATGCCTTTCGAAGTGCCCAGAACACTGCCGAGTGCTGTAAAATAATAATAGCCAGAGTGTTCTCAGCACGGGAATTTCCTGCTATGACTGATTTCTAATTTGATTTCTAATGAACGTACAGCCACCCATGTTCCCAGAGCGAGGCTGGGCTCGCAGGCAGGAGTCGTCTCCCTCCATCGCTGTGGGGCTGATCCCTGAAGGGACACAGCTGTGCTGTGCTGTGAGGAATTAGCAGCTGTCCCCATTAGCCCTTGCTCCCTCTGTGAGGGAAGGGCTGAGAAGCAGGCGGGATGCTGGGTGTCCTGGGAAGCCTCGAGGGAAACGCTTGGGTTTCCTCATCGCTGAGCAAGAGCAGTCAGAGAGCACTCAGGGATGGGGCAGAGCATGGAGGATCTGCACTGGGGAGACCACAGGTTTGCTACTTCGGAGCTGCACCTTGCTGCAATGCTGAGGAGAGGAGGCCTTCCTCCCAGCAGAGAAGTACGTGGCCAAGGCAGGTGCCTCGGAGAGCACAGCCACCACCCTCCTGCTCTGCTGCAGGCAGCCTGGGCAGCCCTTTGCAGGACAGCCACTGCACTGAGCTGCACTAGATGGTTTTTAAAATCTGGGAATTTTGCTGGTTTCTCTGAACTCAGGTAAGATTTTAACACCCGCAGCACCCTGTGGCGAGGAGTGCCCAGGATTGCCCACGCACCAAACAAGGCAGCATGTCCCTTTGCTCTCCTTTTGCTTGCTGCTCCTTGAATGGGATGCTCCTGGTTCTTGCACTGTGGGGAGAAAAAAAAAAAAAAAAAAAAAAAAGTGTGAGTATCCCTGTGTGGTGTCTCCAGGCTGTTTGGGACACTGTAAGCCTCTTCCCAGTTGCAGTGACTGCCTGAGGTCCTCATAGTTAGCTGCAGGTGATAGACAGTTAGAAGCAGAGACAAGACACCATGTGTGTGTGTCCTTGCGTGGTTCTGGGACTGGGAGTCTCCAGCATTGCATGGCTGCCACGGGCTCTCTTCCTGCCCTGTGCAGAGGAGATGTGGTTCCCACAGCCCTGTCACTCGTGCCGCGGTACTGATCCGTAACCCTGCAGCCTGTCAGCCCCACCGGGAGCCCCCTGTCCCTGCCACCTGCCTCCAGTTCCCCTTCCTGCGCTGGGAGCCCCATGGGCAGGAAGGGGGCTCGTGAGCTACAGCCCTTTCTTGTGGCTGGTGGGAAGGAGGGCAATGAACACCTGCATGTGAAGATCTGCACAATAACCCATTCAGGGAGCAAACCTGGGCCTCTGATGAGCAGGTCCCACTGCTGGATTGCTGCTGGGAACCTGCCCCAGCCCACTGCCGCAGCTTCCTCCTGGGCGCCTGCCTCATGTGCCAACCCCAAACACGTGCCATACCTGTGCCAGGAGCAGTGTCTTGCCAGCTTCTGGTGTGGTTTGAGCCCCCATGTCTTTCATGATGGCCTGCCCTGGAGGGGTTTGGGGCTGGGGGCTGGCTGTGTGCTGTGGGCGGGGTGAGGTCGGACTGGTTTGGCACCAGCTCCCATAGAAGCAGTGCTGCCTGGAGAGGTGGGATGTGCCACACAGGACCTGCAGGGTGAGGACCCAAGCTGGGGCAGCTCCCTGGCAGGGGCAGCGGGTCCTGCTGGGATCAGCCTAAGGACCAGCCGAGTAGCAATGGCATGTTCAGCATCCATCCATCCATCTCCGATTGTGCTCAGCAGAGATGGGCTGGCAGTCGTTGCTCAGTGTTGCTGCTGTGCCCTCTCAATGCTGATGATGGTTTTGAACACCAGCACCACTCCTCTGTGTGTCCTCTGGATGGTCTCTCTCCCCTGCTGTCCTTCACCCATATCATCCATCCCTGTGCCCACTCACGGTATCCACCCTGCCACATGAGGCTGCTCCTTGCTGTGAAACCCTGTGAGATGCATGGGACAGGAGCTGAACTGAGACAATCATTCATCTGCTTTGGCCTCTCAACCCTCCTGCAAAAGGGCTGCAGCCATGTCCCACCACGACAGGGGCCTGACCTCCTCCAGGGCAGGTGGGGTAGCAAGAGGACAGCAGGCATAGGGGATGGGGCTCAAGGGGGTGCAGGGCTGGTACCCACAGCATTCTTATCCTTGGTCTGCCTGCTTCATGCCTGGTGCTGCCCATGCTTTTATCCAGGATATGGACAGGGCATGAGAGCAAGGGCAAGGAAAACCTGCTGGTGCATCCTCCCTTGGGCACCAGGAGAGCCCAGAGGGGCGGAAATCGCCTGTTTGTTTAAGGTGCAAACAAGAGCTGTTAATCTGCTGCCTGTTTGTATTTCTTTAGAGCCCAAAAGTGTGGGGGGAGCAGAGACGGGGTCTCCCCTTTGTGTGGGGGCAGGGTCAGGCTATTGGAAGTGGAGGTGAGAAAACACAGAGAGGCAGCTGGGACCTGCTTTGGGAGGGAAAGATTTTTTTCGGCTATTTATGATAATTAGTGGGAAACGTTCCTCAAGCGTTTCAGATGATTCTGTAATGAAGTTGGGCCGAATGTCCCCGCTTTGTTCCCCTGGAACCATTAAAAATCCCCCTTCTTTGGCTGCCTTAATGCAGTGCTGAAAAGGCACAATGGCATAAAAGTGGCTCTGGGCAGGGCGGCACGCCTCCTGCCCCGCCAGATAGAGCCCTTCAGAGCCCGCATTTTCTGGGTTATAAACCTCAGTGCTCACAATGTCCATGTGAAGGCTGCTACAGATCCCGTGCCTGGATCTCCTTCACATCCCTGATGCCGGTGTGAGTGCCAGCCGGACTGCACAACCCAGCGTGCGGCATGCTCAGGTGGCAACAATGGCTGACACAGACCTGAGTGAGAAAAGACAGGCACAGGGAGGGATGCCATCACTCCACTTCTACAGAAAAGCTGCTTTTGGCCTGTGGTTGTGCTGGAGATTTGCTGGGAGGAGACTGATCCTTGTACAGGGGGAAATGGGGAATCCAGCCCCAAGGAAAGTGCTGCTGAGTCAGAGCTGTTCGGGGCCAGATCCTGCCCTGCCCCAGGCAGGGTGTGTGAAATCCAGCTATGACCCACTGGGTGGATCACTAGCAGGCTGCAAGAGCTGGCTCATTCTCATGCTTTTAGGAGTGGAAGGCTCCTCCAGCATAAGCGGTGAAAAGAAAATCCACCTGCCTGATCTCACACATCTGTCAGCACTATTTCCCCAAGGATGATGTGTAAAGCTAATGTAAGCCCTCTTGTTAAAGCCATGATAAAAAAGGAAAATGGCAGGAGCTTTTAGCATACTGATGGGGACTGAATATGACGGCTTTCAGTGTCCCCATCAATATTCCCATCTAGTCTCCAGCTGGTAAGCTCAGTGTCCCAGGCCAGGACACAGGCTGCAGCTGACAGGGCGGAGCTGCTCTCCTCCTAGTCCACCTTCAGTTGAGCAAGGGCATCTGGGGAGTACTTGGGCACCTGGCCGGGCAGCCAGCAGCACAGCCCTGCGGTGCTGCGAGGGAGCTGTGCCTGCTGGCCAGGCACCTTCCTTCTCAACCACAGCTGGTGCTATTTAGATGGCAAGTGCTAATGGAGATCACGATCACATCACCCTTAATGCCCACCCGCTGCCCCATGGCTGGAGCTGATGTGCCCCACTAAGGCATTAAATCATCAGGCTGTGGAGGAAAGGTTAAGGGTTAGGAGCTTGGCTCTCTGGGAGCTGCCCCATCTCTCCACCTCACTGCCCCAGCCTTAACCGAGTGACCACCTCAGCCTCCTCGCTGCTTTCAATGGGGGAAAGTTTGCAGACAAATTCCTGCCAGTGGGATGTTGGAGGTCTCCTGGTTGGTGGGATAAAGTTACCTGCCACCTCCATCCAGTCCTGCCGCCGGCTTATGCTGGGAGCATGGCTAGGGAACCCCATGCTGGCTGCAGGGCTGGTGACTGTGGGCAGTGTGGGATTGGGCCAGGAAGACTCCTGGGAGGAGTAGGAGGGCTTCCCTTTTCCCCAGAATAATGCACGGTGACAGAATGATCCCAGCTGTGAATACGCTGGAGCCCTTACCTCCAGTTTCTGTTGTGGCAGGTCCTGAAGCACCACTTGAATCACGATGCCTTTGCCAGTGTCCGTGTTTGTCCCAGCAACGTTTTTGGGGAAAATTCTCTAGATACACAGTAAATTTTCTGTAGGAGCTGAGGTGGAGGTATTTGGACACCTGGATGGCACTAGGATGGAGAATTTGGTGGTGTATGTCTGCAGGCAAGGGTGATGGGTCCTGGGTGAAGTGTGGTGTGCTTAGCATCAGAGATGGGAACACCAGCCCGGGGTGCTGCCTGTGCTATGCTTTCATTCCTTCATGCCAAATCGCTCTCTTTGCAAAGTTTGCTGTGGGAAATCAGCTATCTCAATGTGTAAAGGTCACAATATTGAGCCTTTTGGACCATGGCAAGCCTGTGGCTTTCCAAGCAGCACACAGCAGCTCTGGCCGAGACACACAGTGTCTGATGGACTAGGCAGCTCTGGTACCACCAGTGCACCTCCACCCCTTCATTCTGCTTCCACTCTGGGACCAGTGATTGCATTCCAACAACTTATTTCCATAAGCTCTCAGCAGCGACTGGGGACAAAACCTCAGGTATGGAGCATCAGCATGCTCCTGACCTTTCCCACCGCCAGACAAACGGAGCTGGCAGCACGAGGCAGGCACACAAAGGCACTGTGCCGGCCAGAGTGCTGACCCCACCGTGCCACAGCTACCTGCTGCTCCGCCACAATGGCCCTGCAGCCCCGGCCGGCCTGCCGGGGCGATGAAAAAGGGCCCAAGATAATAATGAGCCTGACTACCACTGCTCTCTTCAGAGAACCAAGTCAACTCCTTGGGAAGAAAGGAAAAAAGAAAAAAAAAAAAAAAGAGAAGAAAAAAAAAAGAGAAAGAAAAACCCCTCTTGGATAATAAAGAAGTAACAAATGAAGACTGAAAGCCTATAGAAGGCGTCTTAACCCAGTGAAGAAAAAAAATGTCAACATCTGTGGAGCTGTCTGCAAAAACAGACCAAACCCCTAATGAATACCCTCTAGAAAAGGCATTCACTCGAGGAAAGGCAAAAGGCTACATTTTTCTATGGAGGTATAAAGATTTTGATGAATCTGCCCTTTCCCTTTCCAGTGCAGTTGAACCAAGCACTAATGTTCATCTTCAGCTGTATTAAAGGGTGTGGAGGGGGGCGCAGGGGGGAAGAGTCTTGATCTGAAAGCTTATGAGGAGGGTGGATTTAGGGAGCCTGGATAGATGTCTGAGCACTAAAGCAAGGAAGAAAAGCAACAGGCATTAGAGAAAATACTGTTTAACAAGAGTTTCTTTAGTCAGCCCATTTTAGCAGAGATTGGTGTGCCATAAAGGTAATCCTCTTAGTGCTGACTTAAACGTGTTTGTACAAAACAGGGAAATATAATATGAATGTAATAGTCACGTTTGCTAAAATGCTTAATAAAAAGACAAAAGTCCTTTATTTTGATCTTCAGCTCCAGTGCAGGCTTGGGGCACAGCAGATGTTTTCTCAGAAGTCTGCTTGGAAAAAAAAAGAAAGAAATTGAGAATATGGCTGTCCCCAGCCAGCTGAGCCACGCAGCACTGCAGCATCTCGACTGCCATTGCTGCCCGTGAATCCGGCCCTTGACTAATGAACCCCTGGGCTGTCCAGTGTGTGAGGCAAGCCACCTTGGGTTTGAACCTATGAACACTTGATGAGTTAGTAAACAAGGTGTGCTTCAGGCGGGAAGGCACACACATGATTTTATTTACTGTCCCCAGAGGCTTCGCTGGGGGGAACAGTATTAAAGGAGTTGTCCCCAGCTGAAAGGGTGCAGCTGCTCCTGAGCCAGAGAGGATTTAGGTCCTGGGCTGTCAGATTCAGACCCAGCCAGAGCTGTTGTGGAGGGACCGTGACAGTCATTCTAGGTGCTTCCTAGCTTGTGCTATGGTCACAGTAGGAAAACCGATGGGTACAGTTACTGTAATCACCATCCTGACATCTATGCTAATCACAAATGAACTGTAAAGACATGAGTGAAATTTTGCAGGTTTGTTTGTTTGTGGCTTGATTTGTTGTTGTGTTTTGTTTTTTTGGTTTTTTTTTTTTTTTTTTTTGTATATATACTAATAATGGAAAATTCTAAATTGAAATGGCAGTGCTTGGTTTTGACATAGCTTTTTTAACTTTGGTTAGTGTTGATGCTGTACAGCTGTACTGGCTAATGTTAAATGTATTAGATGTTTGTCTTGGACAGTGCTGGTACATCACCCTATGAAATACCAGCAATACAGGCAGAAGATGAGGTGATAATATCAGGTCACTTTTCTAGATCTAACAGTCAGATATTGCTATTCCATGCCAAATTTCACGCCTTTCTTCCAACCTGGGACAAAGAGCAGTGCCAGAGTATTAGGCAGCTCATGAGGTGGGACAGAAAAGGACATCCCCATAACTGTCCTTGGGCCAGCATGACCCTGGGAAGCTGGTGGGCTCATGCATGGCACTATAGAGCTGTTGACAGGACTAAAATGATATATTTTCCTCTGTGTTTCTCAAACACATATCATCTTGCCTGAGAAGCCATGGTTTATGCTTGGGCCAGCATGGGCAGATGCTAGCTATTGGGGCTTGGTGGCCAATGGGACCTGGGTCAAAGCTTGGGCCAAAGCCAGGGTTTGTGCTGCAGGTTTGGGTGCTTGGTCATGTAAAGGGTGCCCCTATGGGGGTGATATGGGGACAGGGCTGCTTGCTTTCTGCTGTGGAAAATGCCTAGGTAAAACTTGTTTCCTGAAGAAAATTTCCGCTTTAGTAGGAAAACAAATTCCCCGATGGTTTTGGAAGCACATCAGATGTTTTCTGGTATGACCCACAATGTGTACAGTGAACGCAAGGCATTTTCTGTGGAAAGCAGATATTTTCCACAATAACAACATATTTTGTTGGGGAGGGGGGGAAGTAAAAAGTCATCTGGTCTCCCAATTAAGAATAAAGAAAAAAAGCTTTGAAAGCAGCTATTTTCTGACTGCCAGGGCCCTGTGCTCAGGCACTGCAGCAGTGGGCAGTGATAGAGCATCCCGTCCAGGTGCAGAGGAGCAAGGGGAGCCTGGGGGTGAGCTGAGCTGGTAGCCATGCCTGGCTCCTGTTAGCTGGTACATGTGGTTGCATCAATGCCATGTGGTTCAGACCCATGGCATCACCCAGCTCCTCTCTGCCATTTGTCACTGAGAGAGGATGACAGGTCCTGCATTTCCCACCAGGCACTGCTTGGGAAGGTCTTCTGGGGCCACCGAGGCAGGTAGCAGCTCTTGGGTGAAGGAAGCAGCATTTGGAGCCAGGCTGGTGGGGAAATGCCTGTAACACAGTTTATCCAGATCTGTCCAGCAGGACGACAGTGGCTGATAAGTTCTGGTGCTGGTCTTGGACAATCAGTTGAGGTTTGGGTGTGAAATGGTGAAAAAAGAATCAAACCAGCCAACTTGCTGCCTGAAGAGAAGGAATGCATTTTTGGTAGTGGGAAAAAAGGAAATGGGTTAATTATTTGGGCCCACTATCCCTTTTATTTTGGAGGCTGCTTCCTTGGCTAAAGGAAAATTAAGCACGGGAGATTTTACTTTGGTGCTCCGGGTTGCTCTCTGGGGCAGCAGTGCCCTTGTTCTATGCTGAGCAGCAAACGCCGTATGTCACATCTTCCCAGGTGCCACCAGAGGCAGCGCAAGCACTGGAGCAAGGCAGAGCAAAGGCCATCAAAACATTGCCGAGGAGCTGGCAGATGCTTGCTGTTTCCCAGTCACCCCTCATACTGAACTCCCCAGGCAGTAGGCACGGTGTGCAGCCCCATGTCGGGAAGCAGGGAGGGCTGAGCACCAGCGGGCTGCGTCTGCAGATAAATGCAAAGGGCTGGGACAGCAGCCTTGGGGGTAGTGCTACTATCTCCTTGGTGCCTCCTCCTGCTTTCTCCCACGCCTGCTTTGTTTCTCTCTCTGTTATCCCAGTGGTGACAGCAGAGTCTCCAAACCCTGCTGTTTCCTTCCAGCACACCTGGTTCCCAACCCTCGTGTGCGAAAGGCACATTTTACCAGCAATGTCGTTACTGTAATGGGAACAACGCAGTTTACAACCCAATAAACCCCACGTCCTTCTGTGCCGGCTCCTCTTACGTGATGCTAATGCCTACAAGATGTGCAAAGCTGTGGGACAGCCCTGGTAACCAACGCCCCAGCTCGTGTTTTATGTTGCTCTGTGGCTGCAGCCTTTGCTAATTAATCCCAGGGATGAGACTCCTGCTATTGGCAGCAAGCCGCTGGTGTGAGCGGTGCCCAGCGCAGCTCCCGGCTCTGTGGCAGGGCACAAGGCTCTCTCCCGGCTCTATGGCAGGGCACAAGGCTCTCTCCCGCCTGCAGTGGGTGCCCCCGGCTGCAGCCCACCCTCAGTCCCCGCTTTCCTCCACAGCTCGGGGCTGTTTATAGCACGGTGCTGGCCAGGGCTCGGCGGGATGCCCGGGTGCTGGGGAAGCACGGCATTGTCTCGCAGGGGCGTTGTGATCACACACTGCAGCTAACGTGATTTACATCCCGTATTCAACCTCTGGCGACTTCAAAGCTTGGGCGAGAGGGGGATTAAGCAGGGGGGCTGGGGCCAGGGGAGCCAGGGGGGGCCCGGCT
>NW_009921705.1:0-1214 GCF_000696875.1 Nestor notabilis
ATGAAACACAGGGAAAACAACTGGTTGCCACAGTGACTCCTGTTATCGCCGAGATAGACCAGGCTCTAATAGGCCAGGACGCGCTCAGTCAGATGGGAATCACTATAGAGGATTTTTAGTGGGGGCCACTGCTCAACCTGATCCGCAACGAGATACAATTACTTGGCTGACAAATGATCCGGTCTGGGTGGAACAGTGGCCCCTCACGCAAGAAAAATTACAAGCAGCCAAAGAAATTGTGAAGGTGGAAGCTCAAAGTGGTCATCTTGAGCCTTCTACTAGTCCATGGAACACCCCGATATTTGTGATTCAAAAGAAAAACAAAAACACATGGAGGCTACTCCATGACCTGAGAGCTGTGAATGCACAGATGGAAGCGATGGGACCTTTGCAAACCGGTCTGCCGCTTGCCTCTGCTATCCCCCAGAATTGGCACATAATAATAATTGACATTCGAAACTGTTTTTTCAGTATTCCTCTTGCTTCAGAAGATCGGAAAAGGTTTGCTTTTACTCTACCAGCAATCAATCTAGAGGAGCCAGTAACACACTGGCAATGGACAGTTCTGCCACAAGGTATGAAAAATTCACCGACGATGTGCCAGCGTTATGTAGCCAAGGCGCTGGGAGGTATCAGGGAAAAGTGGGGTAAAACAAAGGTTTTGCATTACATGGACGATATTTTGATGGCTGCAGAGGACAGAGCCGTCCTGGACTCCTTATTCCAACAGGTGCAGGCTAAATTATATCAATATGGGCTGAACGTAGCAGAGGAAAAAATTCAAAGGGGAAGCACGCTCAAATACCTAGGAACAGAAATCAGGGGAGAACAAATCACTGCCCAACCCATCTTAATAAACCCAAAAGTTAGGACACTCAACAATGTCCAAAAATTGGTGGGGGCAATCCAATGGTTGCGAATCTTTGTCCCGATTCCCAACAACCTAATGGAACCCTTTTATGATTTATTAAAGGGTAACCAGATCTGGGAGAAACGCACTCTTACAGGGGAGGCGTGAAAGGCGTTGGTAGAAATCCAACACAGGACAGAGAAATTTGCTCTCACAAGCATACAACCAGACAAGGACATCATTTTAGTCTGGGCTTTTACCAAAAGAGGCCGTTTTGGAATGCTGGGGCAAGACAGAAAAAAGGAATTATGTCCTCTGTTATGGGTGTATTCTTCAAAAGGAAACGACAGCTTTGTGAGGTGGA
>NW_009921706.1:0-17414 GCF_000696875.1 Nestor notabilis
AATAAAATATACTATAATGTCACCCATTGTTTTTTCACATTCAGAGCCTGAAATTTTGGTAACATCTAAGTTGTGTTTAATCAAATTTTACCTTTTAGTAAGGTAGAAGTGCTGAATATGTGTACTAGAAAGATTATATAAATATGTTTTGCAGCTAAAGCTTGTGATTTACTAGTATAATCTTATATTTTCCTTGGCCTTGTATGTTGTATGATCTTCTATCAAATACTATTTTTTTTTCCTGAAAGAATTCTACTAATGATTTCATTGGTGGTTTCATTTCTCTTGAATAATGGTTATTTTTCATAAATTTTCTTGTATCCAGTTGGCAGTTGTGTTAATTTTTATTTTTTTTTTTTTTATTTTGGCATTTTCTTTTTCATTCTTTTTTCTTTTTTTTTTTCTTTTGTATTTTTTTTCCCTTGATTAGTTTTGCATTCTTGAAATCCTCACTTGTGACAGCACACTCAAGGAGTTCAACTTATAAGCCTATTTGGCTCCGAGGGTGTTGTATCAAGGGAAGACATGTATGTTATTTGAAGACTGAGCACTTTAAGGGATATATAAGATTGCAGGCAGCATGCTGGGACACCAAGGAAGCTATGGTGCACTGTTCCTCTGGGTGAAATCCCTGGGAGAAGTCTGTGTTTACATATGTGACTGACATACATACAACTGTTCTTAGTTCCATATGATACTAATTAATAAGAGTTTAGCATGTACATTTTATAAATATATACTGCGTAATTATAGAAATAATATACATAGCTCTTCAATGTCTGGAAATATTGAACACTTTTACTGGTAGCATTTTGACTTCCTGCTATCAGATATCATGCTAAATAACAATGATACATAAGAAACAGAGAACAAAAAATATATCTTGTGTGATTTTATCTGTCTGATTTCTTCACTTCCTTAGTTGTACACAAAATGTCTTGAGGCTGTGGACTTGTATTATTGATGTCTAGAGAAACTGATTCATTTTGTTCAGGAGTTATTTATCATTTATTCTGAAAATACCAAAGTGTTATCAGCCATTTTTAGAAGAGAATGTGTTGAGTTTATATTTTTATTTCTGTGAACAACTTAAGCTTGTTGGAGAAAGGGCAAGGCTTGCTTCTGTTCTGCTTAACTCATCCACTGTCTCTTAACATTTTGCTATGAAGAGAGTATTTCTAAATTAACTATGAAGGAATTTGAGTGACTTTAAATTTAGCACTTAAAATGCCATTCTGATATTCCTTACTAAGGGTTTTATTCTTCGTATTTATATTTCATTGTTGGTTGCATGGTTGATAGTACACAATAGGACAGAATATGGAACAATACATTGCCTTGTTGCCACTTCATAGGTCTCAGTGGAGTTTGAAGTTGCTCAGGACTGGACCCTGTATCTGTACTGTTTCCTCACTTGTACAGCTGTTGCTAGCTGCTTCCTTTTCATTTGGAAAAACGGAGATCTAGAAATTTACATAATCTGATCTACAGTCTGTACAAACAGAATTTGAGATGCTAATTTTCACTTGTTTGTTAATCAAAGGTTTTGAAAAGGCAATGTTAGTGTATTATTAATAACTTTAAAGTACATCCTGTTTATGAGGTAATAACCTTCTGTCATGGGCTGAATTGACTTTGAGTTTAATTAGCTCAGGATTTGTTTAATACAGAGTTAATCAACCTCACAATGCCTGTGGAGGAGTTTTGGTTTTGTTTTGCATCTTTTGAAGCTTGGCTCAGTAAAAACCAAAGTAACAAATGATGGATGTGCCCTAGGAAAATAAAGATATATCATGTGTGTGTAACAAAAATCCCACAAAACTGTAAAATCAAAATTCCCTGTAAAAATCAGAAACTCTTTAAATAGATTATTTGCCTTTAAAAAAATTCCTTATTAGCGTACAGTTTCACAGAACTTTATTGCTCAGCACAAGAATTAAGAAAGAAAAATTAGACAAGGAAATAACATCATATAAACATACGTATATGTCTGTATTTCCATAGACATTGTAGAGTTTATTTGATTGGAACTGTTATAAAGAGTAAGTTAATACATTTATAACAGTGGTTTGGGACAGAAATACTTCTGTCTGCTTTGACACTGGAGTGGTGGTTATACAATACCAAAAGAGTATATCCCTGTCTGTTTACAGGAAAAAAATTGTCTATAGTCTCTTACTAACAAAGTAGCACAAATGTTAGTGATTCAATGCATGGAAGTTTGTTAGGTGATTTTGAAGGACTCACTTTTTTTTGTATCAATCTTTGAAACAGCTTCAGTTATTGGGACATTTTCTACAGTAGTTCAAAAAAAGAAGATCAGTTTTATTGTTTTTCTGAGGTGTGTGTAATAACTCAAACAAGAATCAGCCTGAGAATTGCATTGTCTGTGTTATACAGGCATCTTGTGGGTTTGGAATCTATACATCTAGATATATATATAGCTTAAATCTAAATTAACCTGTCAGTACTTAAAAGTAATGGGAAATTTCAGTGCAGTGTATGTTTGTTTGTAACAGTTCATGGTATCATAGGACAGCTTGGACTGGAAGGACTCTTAGGGGGTCTGTACTCCAACCTCCTGCTCAAGTAGGGTCAGCTGCCGGGCTGCTCAGGGGTTTTACCAGTAAGGTCTTGGAAACCTCGTCTATATAACCTTTGGTACTACTTGACTGTCTTTGCACTGAAAAAGTTTTCTTTTATATCCTGTCTGAAACTTTCATTTGCACTTACATCTTGTCCCTCACAACCCACTGTGTACCACTACAAAGTGCCTGGCTTTATTTTCTCTGTGCCCTCCCCATAGGTATTGGCTGACTGCTCTTAAGTACCTGTCCCAGATCCACTTCTCTTTCAAGGCTGATCTAGCTCCAGGCCTGTAGCCTCTGCTCATAGCACAAGTGTTCTGACTCCAGCCCATCTTGAATAGTCATTTGCTGAACTTCTTGAGCTAACCAGTATATTTCCTGAATTGGTGAACCCAAAACTGGACACAGTATCTAGATGTCATCTCCCAGGGCTGAGCATGGGTAGATAATCTCCCAATTTACTGTCTGTGCTCCTGTCACTATTGCGCAGGATGCTGTTGTGCAGGGACACACTGTGAGTTCATGCTCAACTCAAGACCCTGTGGCCCCAAGGCTTTGTCCGTGTGCAGTTCCACAAGGTTCCTGTGGCCCAATTGCTTTTGGTAGCAGCCCTGCACACAAGTGGCCCCCCTGCATTTGGTGTCATATCCACAGCTGAAGACAGACTAGTCCTGCACTTGCCCCAGGTAGAGATTTTAAACATGCAGGTCCTATGATAGACCCCTGTGGTGCTCTAGTTCTTATCAGCCTCCAAGATACAGTGCAACTTCTTAACCACTGCCATCTGTGGCCAACGATCCAGTTTTTGTACCCATTTACTTATTTTAAATTTTTTACTAGTACATTTTGAAGAGAACAACTTTAACTGATAACAACTGGATCTGCCATTAGTGCTGTCAAATGAATGTTGCCAAAGTATATTTTAAAAATTACTTTTAAGTGTGCCTTTTAACAACTTTTTACTTATTCAGAATTGACTTTTCCCACTTCAGTAGACAATTCTGGAGTCTGGAGTCTGTCATCTCATTACTTCTGATGAACTGCCTTATGAAATCAAGAACAGAATCCTAGAATGGCTTGTAAATACTGTAAAGTGCACAAGAGTTTTTGGCAAGCTTCATAGCTATATGAACAGGACGTTTGAGGATTGCAAAATTTTTCTTCTTTTCATTCTGTTGAACATGAACTGTGTTCAGAATATTTCAGCATGGACTATGTATGGCACTTAAGAAGTTCAAGCCCAAACAAGAGTGTGGGGAAGCTCCATTTAGGTTTTACTAAGATGCTAACCTAGGAACATCCTATACATTATATAACAGGTGGACACAGGTATACAGCACAAAGGTGGGAGGGGGAAAATTGCTAGTTTTGGACATGCATGTAATTAAACCAAGTTGAAGCTATTTTTACAAAACAAAGTCCCTGTGTGTCACTGGTGTTTCAAGATTTTATCAGTTTAAGCCCCAAATTTTTTAGCTCAAGCAGAAGTTATAGATATTGTAAAGAAACTGCTTGGCAGACCCTGAAAACCTGTACATTCTGGAGGTCAGAACAGATGGTTAAAATTGTTTTGGTTTTACAATGGATAAATAAATCTTCAACTGTATTTATCTTCCACTGTTTTACAAGCAGGAAACTAAAATGTAAAATAGAAATTAAAAGTCAGCTAGACTAAATCCTTTTGCTTTACTCATTACTCCTTCCTGGCTGCTTCTGAAGTGTTTAGCCTAAGTTTATCTGCGTTAACTCCAATCTAACAAAACTTATTGCAATCAGTCCTTAGGAAGACAATGTGGCACAAAACACAAGAAACCTACAAATGTTTGCAAATGTAAATTCCAGCATCTTGATTTGTGTGTTAGAATAAAATGTAAATCAGAGATGGAATCAATTTCATATGGATGGTATTTCTTTTAGTGTGTGAAAACAGTGGAGAACTGTTCTTGCTCTGAGGAAAAAGTAATGGAAATGTTTGCAAATTCTATGATTCTCTATTGCAAAGAACCAAATTGTAATACATTTTTACAATTTCTGTTTTGTATCTGTTAAACCACAACCCTAACACCCAAATGTAGTCTACAGCTAAGGATTGTGTTATATTATCATTAGGAAATTGCATGGCTAAAGTAGCTTTCGTTGACACCTTGTGTCCTGGTAATCATTGCTGTCATCGGTGAGTATTTTCCTTGCCCAGTTGTAAGCCCTGAACTATTAATATCCAGATAAAATCTTTAGACTGCGTATATGCACAGTCTCGGTGATTTCAGTCAGACCTATGTCCAATGCTATATAGAATACTAAATGCCTTCAGGAGGTATTATCATATAGGCAAACTAAAATCTTGGGGGCAAGGGTGAGGAGGAGTGTTGAAATTCATCTCTTGTTTCAGTTCTCATTTAATTTTTTTTCAGTATGGCTTCCAGTGCTGTCAGCTGTGTTGTCATTCTTAGGTTGCTAAAGAAGTCTTTTATCTTGTAAACAGTAAACATACTGTAAATCTGAATAAAACTTCCAGATCCACAGGCAAACATTTTGGGTAAACGCTCATTTTTTTTGGAACAGTGAAGAAGACATTCCATGTAGCTGAAATGTTTCTCTGCAGGATTTTTTTTCTTCTTGCGTTTTACTCAGAATGCAAGAAGCATACTGGGCTTTCTGACACGCGCCATCTCAAACTGGTCTAAAGCTGATGGGTTTGTCAGGCAGTGTTGTATTTGTCAGGGTGATTTCACATCCTCCAGTACAACAGGGCAATGTGCACTCATTGCCCAGAAAGCCAACTGCATCCTGGGCTGCATGAAAAGAAGCATGACTGGCAGGGCAGTTCAAGGGAGGTGATTGTCCCTCTCTGCTCTGGTGAGTCCCCACCTGGAGTACTGCATCCAGCTTTCAGCACAGGAAAGACATGGATTTGCTGGAGCAAGACCAAAGGAGGACACAAACGTGATCAGAGGGCTAGAACACCTCTCCTATGAAGACAGGCTGAGAGAGTTGGGGTTGTTGAGCCTGGAGGAGAGAAGGCTCTGGGGGCACCTTACTCTATCCAATATCCAATTGTATTTCAATACTTAGAGGGGGTTTATAAGAAAGATGGGCACAAATGTTTTAGCAGGGCCTGTTGCAATAGGACAAGAGATGACTGTTTTAAACTAAAAAAGGGCAGGTTCAGTGTAGCTATAAGGAAGAAAGTAAGAAATGTTTTAGGATGAGGGTGGTGAGACACTGGAACAGGTTGCCCAGAGAGGTGGTAGACACCCCATCCCTGGAAACATTTAAGGTCAGGTTGGACAGGGCTCTGGGCACCCTGATCTAGTTGAAGATGTGGCTGCTCACTGTGTGTGTGTGTTGGGGGAAGAGGGTATAGGGTGGCAGTTTGGGAGTCAAGTAAAAAGACCTTTAAAGGTCCCTTCCAACTATGGTAGTTGGGTGTGATGTTTCAGAGAGTTCTATTTTTGGCTTGTTACATTTAACACTTGTATGCTGCCTTTGGTCCAGATTAATCATTGGGTTGATACTGGGTTTCATTTCTTTGCTGAGGACATGCTAATTCACTTGTCAGTTAAAGCAGCAAATCCAAACTGTGCTTTTATTGTCTGGATCAGTTCCCTGGAAAACATTAAAATATAAGCTATGTTGATTTTTCTTTAGCTGAATTCAAGTAAAATGAAGTTTTTCCGTTTTGTGGCTGTATAAGCTTAATGCCACCTCAATTTTTGATGTAGCTTTTATGTATATATGTATTATTCACAGTACAAGATTACCACTTCAACATCCATATTCCCGTTGGAATCTGAAATGTCCTTTAAACATCACATTGGGCAGATTATTAAGAATTCCTACTGTCATTTGAAAAATGAAACCATACTTTGTCTGTATTTATCCTTGTCTGTTTGAGAAGCTGGCTCAGGGTTTTATCTCTTCCAAGCTAGACAACTGTAATGCTTTGCTCAGTGGCCTGCCAAGTGGTCTCATTACCAAGCTTGAGCAAAATTCTTTTGCCAGAGAAGTGTATCTTGCAAAAAAAGACAGTGTATCTCCCTAATCCTAGCATTGCTGCATTGGCTACTTAGAAACAAAGGATTGATTGTGAAGTTGACCTGTCAGCCCCTTCTTGGTCAAGGTCATGAATATATCTCCTGATTTAATTTTGAGATATATCACTTCCAGGCCTCTGTGCTCTTCGGTGCCCTCTTAGTGCAAGTTCCAATTACGAAACTACAAACCTTGCTTGATAGAGGATTTTACCATTATGCCCAACAGCTAAGGAATAACCTGCCTTTCTCAGTTTAGGAAGCTCATGCTCTTTGCTTAAATCTCCTCTTCTGAAGATTCACTTCTGTTTTTTTCCTTTTTTAGTGAGGTAACATTTTATACACTGTAACTCAGTCATTCGAGTACTGTATTATGTTCTATGCTGCTATGCATAGTGGTAATTCTCATTTTAAACAGAGCTACATAACATTTTTTTTTTTAGTTAGTTTGAAAAAAAAAAATTTTTGTCAAAAGACAAAGCAGTTAACAGGGAAACGTTCTTAGATTTAGGAGAAGGGAGTGCAGTGCCTCAAGATTACTGCATCTTCCAGTATCCAATAATCAGTCAAACATTTGGATTTGGAAAGCCTTAGAGCCAAACTTAGTTATATTCCCTTTACTGAAATACTTTAATTATTGAGCTGTTGGCTACTCTAGAGTGAGGCTTTTTGGGTCAGTTCTGTGCTTGAATGTGTTGTTCATATAACTAAGATTGATGCTTGGACCTGAAGGTAGATCTGATACATCTTGCTATAGAGCATATGCTGTTCTAGATATCTGTATCTTGCCTCTACTTTTTTTTTATCCTGCCAGAGAAAATTAAAAAAATAAAAAAGCCAGTTTTAATTTCAGCATGGAAGGAACAAGATTTTTTCATTGCTTGTTGAAATTTATGGATACTCCATTTTCATATAGTGAGACTGATTTACTAACCAGTGGTCCTTTGCAGAAAAAGTGTATTGCTTTAACATTTAAATTAAACACTAGATATTAAATTGTTAATGTTAAAATAATTTTGTACAAAGGAAAAAAAAAAAAGTCCTTTGTGGAAACCTTCTAAATGGATAGAAAGAGGGTAAGGTGACATTTCTTAGAGTCAGAGAAAAGGGGACTGTAGTAATATAGGCACAAAATGATGACAACCTGGATGATGCTTTTAGCTGTTTGGATCTTGGAGATCTCATGTAGAAAGAATGGGAATGATTTAGGTGTAAGCTGAATGTGACAGCTTATAAAAAAGACATGCAGAAGCAGCTATTAGAGAGGTAGAAAACAGAATGGTGCAGTAATGGAAAAAGTGAGAGAGTGAGAAGAGAGAGACTGCTGATGGTGGAGGGGTTAGAAATTCTGGTGGGAAGAGTTACAGTGAGTACAATTGTGGAAGTCAAATGGAGATGGTCTAGATGGGCGAGAAACTCAAATGGCAATTTTAAATTATGTATTCCATACTTTGAGAGGAATGATTGTTGGAGTGGTAGGGGAGGCATCAAGGTGACTGCACCACATAGTAAACAAAATGTGAGTTCAGCAGAACTGAGTGGGTTTGGTGGGCGAGATGGGAGGTGATAGATGGTTCTTTTTCCTCCTCCCAGGGGGTGCTGCTTGTCTTGGTAGGATTCATGCTGTGCTACCTCCAGCAGCAGTACCTGCTAGGTTCTATGTGCTAGGCCTTGTCAGGGTACATATATTTGGCAACAAAATGGTCAATGCATGTCAGTTATATATCAGTTTGTATCAACAAGGTTTAATTTCAACAATCTGTTAATAGTCTTAGGTATACTGTACAGCAGCAACTGATTCTGTGCAGCTGCAGTTACCACCAGAGCAGAGTTTAGAAGTTTATGCAGTGCCCAGGTGAGTGATGAGGAGGTTTGTTCAATGAGAGACTAAGGCATAGTTCTATATTAGTCTGAGCAGACCTACAGGAAGGCATGTGCAGTATTAATGGTTTTTGGCAGTGCTTATGGAGAGGATAGAAATGGTTAAATTCTATATTTAAAGATATATATAATATGTAAATATTTATATGGATGTGGCTTTGAGCAACCTGGTGTAGTGGAAGGTTTCCCTGCCCCTGGTAGAGGGGTTGAAATTAGATGATCTTTAAGGTCCCTTCCAACTCAAACCATTCTATTATTCTATATGTATAGACAAAAGGATTTTTTTTTTTTTTTTTGGTAGGAGGAAGACATGTTTTTCTGTTGTGTCAGAAAAGAAAGGAAGGAGTGTAGGATTATGGAGAAGAAAAAGGGAGGCATGTATCTGCTTCTGTTAAAGTTGGTTGGCTCATATTTATGTGAAACTTCCATGGTTATTTTGTTTGATACGCTAATATGGAATCAATTTCCATGCTGGCTGGTAGTGGTTGGTTAGGATTTTTTCCTACAAATTAGTAATTATTTGTAAAATTAATAGCAATTGTTACCATTTTGCTAGATAAGGCAAGAGAGGAAAAGAGGAAAATTAATATTGTTAGATGGAAATGTATGCTGTTCTTCAAAATAACAGAAAATATTACCTTCAAAGAATGTTATAGAATGATAACTGTACAGTAGTATATATAAGCATTATTAGTACGTAAAAATATGGCTTAATGTAAGAAGTTTTATAAGCATAGTATTTTCCTTTCACCTGGGCTTCTAACAGGTTAATTTATTTCTTTTCTCCTTGTGGATGGTAAATAAAGGTGACCTATTATAACATAGGAGGTATTTGTAGTCTTTTGTCAGCCAACTGAATGCAAAGTTTCTATCAAGTAAAACATGTATAGTTCATAGAAACTCATCCACTTCAAGTTACATATATTTAAGGCAGACTTGAAACATTGAAGTATTGCAGAAAGCTTTGTGTGTATTGCATATGCAAAATAAATTAATAGTAAAAGTTATTATAAAATAAAGTTGCTCTCAGTTTATTTTTGCAATAAATGACCATTTGGGAATACAGATCATACTATAATTTTTTTGTTTGTTTGTTTTTTTTGTTTGGTGGTTTAAAGTGCAGCTATAATGAAAACAAGCATTCTGGTATTGTGAAGAATGGTTGTAAAGAAAGGGGTTGATCTCATTGTCAGTCCTGTGTATCTGATGTGTTGGAGAACTGACCTTTCGCAGCTCTTTCACAAGGCTTCCTCTTCCCTTCTGTAACTATGACTTTTTCCAGTAGATTCTTTAGCTTTTCTACCCTTGCCCAAGTAGATGCTTGTACAGTGTTTCATTTTTACATACCAAAAACTCTAAGCAAGAAATTGCCCTATGAGCTCCCCCACCATGATTTCCTAAGCTTTGTGGTACATTTTCAGGAATACATTTGCAATGCAGCTTAAAAATAACTGAACAACCCCCCAAATGTCAGCCTTTTTTTTTGGACCACATACTTTACAGTTTTCATTCATTGTAGTATCTTTGGACAGCAACCAAATAAATGAGGCCTATCAGAGCACAAGTGCCCATTTAAATTAAAGCAGCTAAGAATTTTTAGATGCTAATACTTTGTTCAGATGTTAGCAAATGACTTACACATATGTAGGCAGCAACAATGAAGAACAGTACATGCTTTTGGAAATACGTGATCTGGGCAGCACAAAAAAAGAAAGGAAGCTTGGAAAGTGTAGTGTTGTGCTTTTGGCATTATTTTGCTCCACACAGTGCTGCCAGAGCAAGAACAGTAGCGGACATTGTCTAAAGCGTCTCTGACCATCCTCTGAACTTTTGGACCACCCTATGGATGGATCATTGCCGGGACATTTCTTTCAGGGGAAGAGTCTCTTCCTCTGCTGTTGCATTTTGGCTGCCTTGTCCTTAATCAGAGTGTGTTTCTTTTCGAGGTGTTAATCTCTTTGCTTCTCCCACAAGTGCTGTCATTTGCAGCGTAGGCAGTCACTGGATTCCTCTGTTCTTCAGGGTGTAACTTCCACTTCAAATTTCACTGTTATTTTTACTTGGCTTACAAGAATAAGTCAGAATGTAATTCATAAATCCAGAAAACCTTCTGAACAGTCTTACAGGCACCAAGCACCCAGCAAGAATTAGAACCTTTCTCTTTCCTGATAGTGTAGATTTATTTATTTCCTGGCTTGGAAAAGGAGAGAAATTGGAAGGAGATTCAGGGAAGCTGAGCAGAGCACAGCACAAACTGCTAAAGAGAGTGAGACTTTAAAAGCTTTTAGGAGCAGCTGCATTTTGAAGTTGATGAAGGAAATAGAAAAAGCTATTGACTAAGGCCAAATGCGGCCTGAAATTCTAGAAGTGATCTGCTGCAAACCCCCTCAGCATGCTAGCCATCTTCGGGCGTTTAATGCTGACGTGCTCTGGGGTATATGGTGAACAGCCTAGCAGCACTGTATGCTGTATGCTAAGAAAATAAGCAAGTTCTCATGTGGGTTTTTTGCTGTTTTGTCACTGGAGTATAGTAATAGGGGTAAAGGATGTGGCTCTACAGTGCTGCTGAAACTGTAGTTTGGTAACTGCTGGCTCTTATAGTAACTCGTTGTTTCTGGGAGTAAGGGTGTGAATCAGTTAGTTAAAACAATTCAGAGGTTTTCTGAAACCGGTCATAAAATCTTTCATGTACTGCTAAAACCTGCTTTCACTGGCTGATGCTACATACTCTGGAGGCCTTTGGCTTTTTGTCATTTTTGGTATGTCAGTGGTAGCTGAGAAGTGTTCCTGGTTTTATAAATGGTCTGCAAAATACTTTCCTCTTACAGAAAGTAGCAGATAAGTGTTAGTTTTCACATTTCTTAATTTTTGCAGCTATATGCATCTAAGCCCAATCCATTGGTACTCTACCTCACAATTACAAGTTTTAATACACAGTCTACTTTCACTATCTAGTATCCAGAATTATTTTTAAACATTCTTTTTTTCTTCTAATGAATAGCAGATAACGCTAAAACTTTTTTTTAATAGATAATATGGACAGAAAAGATATTTGCTTCACAAGTTGACAGTAAAATATAGTCATGGTTCTAAGGTAGATATGTCATGATGTGTACGTTATAGCATACTATACTTTTTCAGCTAAGGTAGAGAGAATGCTTTTGCAAATGTAGTTTGTGTGGTGCTGCAGAAGGTGAAGGATTTCATTTTGTCCTCTTTCTAATCCAAGTGAATTAAACTTGGGAGAAAGAAAGGGGTACATAGTAGGGCTCTCTTGGGCAGAGGTTGGCAGGAAGGTATAGTGGCCTTTGAAACTTTAGGAGGTATTCCTTGATTCCTTCAAAACTGCAGTTGTGTGGTTTATAAAGAAAGCTATGTAATACAGTTTCTGTGACATAAATAAGCATGTTTGCTTTTAGCCTCTGAATAAATAATACATTCCCAGTCTTACATTGCCTGTAACAAAGTGAAATGTGAATAGCAATATAAAGTCCCAAACATTTCGATCCCTTTTTATTTTTTTCTTGACTGCCTGGGTACTTACTTGATGCTCGGAGACTAATACCAAGTGGAATTGAACACCTGCAGCTCTCACTTCGAGTTATGCTGTACACTGAAGATGAAGGGAATTGCAGGTGCTCTATATTTCCCAGAACTTAGCCCACGTGCCATTGCCTATCTGGAAGGACTTACTGTTCAAGTAATTTCATACTGAGCTTTTTGTTGCCGGATGTACTTAAGGCTTTAAATATGTGACAGTTTATGCTTATTCTGGGTTTATTTCCCCCCACCCCCGATATGTTCATTTCTCTCATCTTGGAAGTTCTTGAGATGGTTTAAAATTATTTATATAAGATCATGTCATAATTGGGATGTTCTGCAACTTCTTTATAGGGAATGATTATTTGCTATCCATCAGCTTTATCCTCTCTGCATTACCTGTTATCTCCTGTCACCTGACTACTGCTTTGCCGATGATTCTAGATTTCTACGTGAATAATTGGCATCTTTTTCAGGGTGAGGAAATAATGTTGTTATTCCTTGTGCATCTGTGCAAGGAATTGATTTTGCATTTGATTTTGATTCTAGGGAGAATAGTGATACCAACAGTCTCATTATTATAAATTTGTTATTAATAACAACAGAGAAGAAAAAGTGTTTCGGTTAATGTTCTCTGAATCTGAATTCCATCTTAGATCTGGGTACTCCTTTCTCATTTCCTCAGAACTGTTTTCTGCTGGATTCAGTTGAGCCAGACATTCTTTCTAACCTTTTCAGCTTCAAGAAAAAAAAATCAACTAGTTTTGCCATTTAAGAATTCTGGCCTTTCACTAGAACCTTTGCCTGTGTGTGGGCCCAAAGCACGTTATTTCAACCATGCCGTGTAAATGCAGAGCTACCATAGTTTATATAAGAGCAGAAACAGGGCATGTGGGCTTTGGTGCATAATTCAGATACCTATATTATTAAAAAATAAATTGCGTGATCTTGCAAATGTTGCTAAAGGAATAAGTTCCAACATTTGAACTGAACTTCAGTTCAAAAAGCATCACATAAGAAATTATGGGTAAGTTATGTGGTAAGGAAAAGTGGGAAATGGTACAAATACTGAATTTCAAATTAATGAAACAAAATTAATCATGATAAAATGAAATGTTTTCTGTTCATATCAAGGGAGGATATAGCCCTACAAGATCATCACACATCAGAAAATACGGAAGGGATGTTTTGCAGGGCATGCTAGCAGATGGTGGGAGAGGGAGAGAAGATGGAACAATCCTTTTAGATCTTACAGTCAGCCATTTCATTGCTGGAGCCAGTGAAACTACATGTGTCACTATCTAAACAAAATTACTTAGCTTCAAAACCTCTTTTCAAACAACTGATGAATTTTTACAGTTCCATTTTTGAGAACCTAATTCTCTAATGTTTATAAAATTAGATGAAAAGCCAGATAGAAGTACAGGTCCTAGCTTTAAATCAGACCCTAAGTAATTTTCCACATCTGTGGTGATGCCCATGTTGCTGTGTTGCATTTGATCCTCTTTACTCCAGTGCATATCAGAAGTAGCTCAGAAGTTAGAGGAGTTACACAGCTGTGCAAGTGCTAAATGTCATTAACCTGAGAATCACACTCTGGACATTACAGACTCTTTTGCAAGTATGGGTTTAACTAAGGATACACTGGAACAATATTTCATAGTTAAGTTTCAGTGTCTTTGGTTTTGATATCACTGGAAAGTCATCTGTCAGGTTTGCCTCGCAGGGCCTTTTTTGTGTGTTTTATAACGTATTAGACCAGAATGTAAATCAGCTTTAGTTGTGTTTTACTGAATATATTTAAATCTGTTAGAATTCTTTTGAGTTTTTTCAGTTTATCCTTATACTACATCATTATGAAAACACAGACAAATCTCTAATCCGTATGTAATATGTACCATTTCTGATAAATACAGGTTGTCTGTACACAATATAGTCACATATCGCATTTTCTTGCTTGCCTTTTTAAAATCTCCTTAATTATTTACAACAAGATAAATCATTTAACATTTTAAATTTTAATTATCTGCAGAAATCAGCACTTAGTATTCTATGCCAAACTTTAAAACTCTGCACAGATTCTGAATTTCCTCTAAATAGATTTCAATTAGGCTTCTTGCTCTTTTTTGCAGGGGAGTAATTGAAAGTATAAAAGACATACTTAAATCACCATCCCCTTCTCCAAAAAGGGACAAGTTTACATACTCAGCAGCCTTTGAATTTTTTATATGCCTTCAGAAGTTTTCAGATGTTTGTTTTAATAATTGTTAAGAATTTATTATGATGCATTAATTGTGTGCTCTGTAAGTTATTAAATAATGAGTTCAACATATTAATCTTTCATGTTACTGTTGTAAATGCTATATTTAGGAATGAAGCCTTAATTAAATCATTCCTTTAAAGATTTTTCTAAAAGGAAGCAGTATGTATACTTATCAAGGTGCATATTTGATCTATGGGGAAATGATTGCAGGCAAAGTTTTGATATAGCATATGCTGAACTTGAATTAAAAAGATTTTGGTTATGCAGAGTTCAAATTACCTTTGACATATTTTTGCAGGTTAGATACAAATTCTCAACTAAACATAGAGCTCTTCTTTATCGTGGAGCCTAACATCAGATTTTAATCATATTTTGTACCCACAGGGTTTTAGGTTTCCAACAGGCCACCTGTCTCAGACATTAAAAAATTCACAGGACAGATGGGAAGGTGAAAGTAGTTGTCCTTGGATAAAGAAATTCTTACACTGCAGGAACAGTCACAGTCAAGGCTGGCCAATATATCACACATATACCACTTTCTTCTACCATTGCTATATCATGATTGCAAATTTCTCTTTAGTAGTATAAATACAGAATTCATCACTTATCCTTTTTTCAATAGCACGATTTGCAAAACCTGTCTCTTTTCCATGTGATCTATGAATCACTGAGGGATAACATGACATGCATAGTACTTCAGTACATATAGTGTTCCTAGTACACATACCAGAGCTCCTAGAATTCCTGTGCTCTTTATTAATGATGCAAGCCTATGACTATTCATTTGTGCAGACCTCTGGCACTGGTTTGAGAGGTGTGATATATTTTAATATGACAAATGTACCGACCTAAGAAAAGTGGTTGTTGGAAAGAAGCATAAAATGGTGATGTTTCCTCCCATGTATTGTCACTGTTTCCAGCAGAGATAATAGTTTTTAAACATCGCTGGCCAGTACAATGTTGTGGACCAACTCTCAATATTATATAACAAACTCTTGGCAATGTTTTAAAGTGCAAGGTACAAATTCTGACCTCACGTGTATGTATCCAGTTTTCATTGACCCAGGTATTTAAAAGCTAGCAAATCAATTGGAATGATCAATTTGCTATGTTTGTGATGAAGGAGAGAGCAAGCCAAAGAACAGACTCTTCTGTGTTTGGCTCCTGTGAAGATCCTCTTCTACTTTGGGCTCTTTCTACTCTTCCCTGATACTAAAGAAGAAAAAACATTAATGGAAGTATATGCTGTTCAACAGTTGTTGAGTGTGCACAGGTTCAGTTACAAGCATTAAACCTGTGAGGTTTCACCTGACCGGGGTGCTACCATGTGGCCTGCAAAAAGGTCTGCGCAAGTGCCCTGAAACCGGTACCTAGCCTGTGGCACTGGGAAAGCTGGGTTTCCCTGCCTACTAGTTCATGTTTCTAATAAATGTTTCGAATGTCCAAGAGAATTCAAATGCAGGAAAAAAAAATAATCTCATAATAGCCTTTGGAGGTTGCAAGTTTATACTAGACTGTTTTTTCTGTCCGTCTTTTGTTGTATACTAGCTACTAATTTAATCATTGACAAGGGTGTAATTGGAGTTCCCCCTGCCTGCTTTCCAAGCATATGCCCTGTTCACTAGGTAGGGAGGTTGTGTGTGTCTACATGTTCTTTCTTTCTGGCCCGATTCATGCAGAAAGGATTAAGTGTCCACCTACTCTGAAAGGGGAGATGCTGACATGGTTAGCGTGGGCCCCTGGGGTTTGATCCAACAAGTAGAGGAAGATATTGAACCTGCTATATCAATTCTTCATGACTCTTCTAACCAGTATGCCTCTGTATGAATAGAAGCACGTGTTCTTCTCTTCTAGTGTCTGGTTTTCATAAATGCAGTGGTATTTTGTACAAAACTTAGGCACAGAGATGCGATTTAAGGTGGATCTGAGGACGTATCAGAGCAGGGTATGTTACTGGAGATAGGTGTCGGGTGGCTGCACAATGATTGTTCCCTTATTTTGTTTGGGCAAAAGCAAGCATATTTCTGGCATAACCAGAAACAGAATTGTAGAGGCCTGTGGGAACTATAAACAGTCTCTGTTGTTCAGAAGTTCTCAAAATTTACATAGAGCTGAAGGTGATCCTAGGTGCCTTCCAAATCGCCAGCTTTTTATGCCTTTTATGCCTCAATCCTGTGGCACATATTTATTAATTAATGCTTGCAAAGAGTATTACATGAAAATCCATGTAAACTAGATAAAAAAAACAGATACGTAGCTAGTTTTGCTTGTCCCAGTAATGTGTCTTGGTCTAGATCCTCTTTGCAGAGATATGGATCCTCTTGAAAATGCTTTGATCTCTAATTATATCTAAAAAATCGGATTGGAAAGGACTTGTGGCTGGCGAAAACAAGACAACAAAGGATATGTACTTCTGAGCACAGATCTTTGTCAGAAGCAATCATGATCTTACAAACTTGCTTGGCTCCCTCTTCAAATCATGGATAATGCTTGACTTCAGCTCTCCTGATATCTGGCCCAAACTGTTACACTGTTGGTAGGTAAGAGACCAGTGTATGAATAAACCCAGCACAGGAAGATGGATGGCAAAGCACTAGTCCTCTTTATGAATGTGAGTTTGCTGTATAGTCACTGGGGTGTCAGTTGGTGTGTTTGGGATACATCTGGCTCATGAACAAGCTTCACTTATTCATCATTTACATACCAATTTCCCTGAAAGTTGTTTTTTTTTGTTTTGGTGGTGGGGGTTTTTTTGTGTTGTTTTTTTTTTTTTAGGGTTTTTTTGTGGGGTTGTTTTGGTGGTTTGTGTTTGGGTTTTTGTGTGTGTGTGTTTGTGATGGTGCTTTATTGTGATGATTTATGTTGGTTTTGGTTGCTGTTTTTTTTTTCTCTCGGAAGCTTGGATTCTTTAAATTTTCCATGACCAGGGCTCGCTTAGAGCCATCCTGTGCTCTGAAATCTTTAAGTCTATTTTGACAAACAATTTCAGCTGTGTGGACTTTGTTCTTGTAGGGGTGCATATTTGCATAGAATGTAATCTTTTTTTTCTCTTTTTCTCTCTTTCCTTCTCTTTCTTCCATTCCAGCCTCCACTCCCCCCCCCCCCACACCC
>NW_009921706.1:17445-38883 GCF_000696875.1 Nestor notabilis
TGGTTTTGTCCTTAATAAAAGCATTTGTTTAAAAATAAGGATGTGAAAGACAAGCATGGCTAATATTGAAGGACAGTATGCTTGTGCCTAATACATTAGAGCAATTGTTCAAGAATAATTCATCTTACGTGAAGATTACTCCTGTAGGGCTGCCAAGGTCACAGGGACTTTAGCTTATCAGCTGCATAAATGCTGCTTGTATGTTTTAAAGGGGTAGCCTTAACATTTCATTTGTATTTCTTTGAAACAATTTTATGTATTTATTTTCCTATTTAAACATCTAATAATATTTTTGTTTTTTTCTTCCTTATGTTATTCATATTGTGTGTCAGAATTACTTCTAGAGTACTTCCATTCCACTCTAGAGCAGCAGTTCCCAGACGTGGGGTGCTGACCTCAGAGAGGGATTGTGGATGAAACCCTTGCAACTGCTGCTTTACAGTGTATAGGTGTTCCACAAGACATATGTCAATCAATCTTGTCCAGGAAATGCAAGACGTAAGGGAGAGTGGGAGCCTACCAGAACTGCAGGAGCACTCCTCTAATTCAGTGTTCTTTAAAGGAAGCCGCTTTCATACATTTAAAGTAGAGGAGCCATAAGTCTTAAGATTCAGGCATTTCAGAGGCATGACAGAAGTTTAAGCCAGAAATAGGAAAAGTTTTGTCACACTGTGCGCTGCACGTCTTTTAGTGAAGGTAGTGTCACTAAAGGTAAAGGGGAAGACCTTTGTTTTTTGTAAATCTAGCAGCATATTTAGAGGTAAGTAATATACAGCAGTTGAGAACTGGCCTATAAATCCTTTAAACAGATTCACTTTTTCTTTCTTTTGAAGCTGTTGCTTTTCCCTTGAATGCCTAGTATCTCTGTATTTTTATAATGACCTTTGTGTCTAGCAACAAAATTAATTTCATTTGCTTTGTTTTAGAAAACAAATTTGCTGTGGACTGCCTGTGACCCGCTGGTCTTGTTGGTCTCTCTGACTAGACTGCAAGCAGTTGTAGACTGCTTGATCGTATTAAAAGAGGCTTTGCAAACTAATTTAAATATTTTACACTGCTACTTATATGGATAATAAAACTGTAGTTTTAACAGGGATTTATGTGATTGTGAACTGGGAGTGAGATGGCCTGCAGCATAATATTTAAGAGGGAGAATTTCTGTACAAGGCTGTCAGCTAGAATGTTAGTTTAGATCTAGAACATGTTTTGGAAACCCTTACCAGCATTAAATTAAAAATGTTTAATGTGAACATCAACATTTTCTATACATCTCTACATAACTACTGTGGGTAAATCCTATGACTGTCTTATCAGTATAATTCTGTCAGTGTGGAGTTTGCACATTACGTTTGTGAATGAGTTAATGAAATGATGCCAATTTTCTAGAGGTTTGCTACCTGTGTGGTCAAAATCTGGATGTGTTCATTCTTTAAAAAATTGAAATGGAGAATGCGTATTTGATGAACTCCTGACATGGTTACATTATTGCATAGGCTGCTTGCATTATCTTGCACAGAGAAGGAGAGCACTGAGTTCCTAACATCATCACCAAAAAGAACACAGACCTCTGAGATAGTTACTGTTGACAAAGAAAGAGACTGGCCCCATGACACCAGCAGGAAATCATGAAAGCATCTCAACTCACGAACAACTTGCACTTAAAAAAATCATGTAGAATTAGTTTGGTTAGAAAACCTCTGCACTGTTCATTTATTATTTAATCTTATTTTACTTTGTACAGACAAGCTATCTGGCCTAGTGTGAGGCTTCACACAGCCAATTACTTCAAGGTGTTTAGTTCATATATTATTTAAAGCATAAATCTTGTACAGGTTGTCCATTGACGACCCTGTGAGGAGTCTGTAGTAAATGCCTTTCATCATTGCTGACTGACTCAGGCATGCGGACCTACCTGCTGAGCTAAATAGGCCAGGAGAACTCATGGATTTGTATGATACTAGATTTAATAGCCTTTTGCTATATGCTTAAGTGATCGGAGTTAGTACATATAGTTGAAGTCCAGTGTTAGGATTTAAGAAGAAATTAAATTTTATATAGCGTTGTAAATTGTACTTGGTTCTGCTAATTGAAAACAGGGCACAGTTAATTTTGTATGCTTCATACTTAAAAATGTATTTTTAAAGCAATCGCTCATGTATTTGAATAAATAAAACGTTGCCATAGGAAGCTACTTAATGTATTTAATAGAATATTTATAGAAATTCCCTTTTTAAGAAGTAGGTGCTGTGGTTATGTTTGTTCTCTCCCTCCTTCCTCAAATCATTCCTCTCAGGCTGTTTTTTAAGTCTAGTGCAGTGATACCAGCAAGGTGCTCTCTGAATGGCTTGGAAAGAGACTTGCTCAAGTAATACACCAATTGCATGGTGTATAGATGGGTTTATGTGTCATTAACAGTGTCTGTCCCACACTGAATGTGCCAGGTATTTAACTGGGGACTGGTACTAATTTCAGAGCTAATACTAAGCTGTTCCACATCAATGCTTACAGCAGGTGGTTTGAATTGACAGTGTAAAGGGAGAAAAAAAAGTGAGAGAAAATTACCATTGTACTATAGAATTTCTCTGATTGAATTGACTGATTATACTGTCAAAAGAGCACTGGGAAACTGGCAGTGGTTATGAGGAGCAAAGAAATGACAGGATTCTTTTAGAAAGAGGTTCTCTGACTTTGCACAGTCAAATAGTTCAAAACGATAAGTTTTGATGTTAACGGTTTTAATCTAGCTCTTAAGTCTGCGTGTTTTGCAACTTATGACTTTAAAAGTGAGTATCCTGCGTAAACTGATCCTGTAATTTTCAAATGCCTTACTGTCTCCTTTCAATATTCATCGCGTGATTGAGTGTGTGTCAACATAGGTGATTCAACATAGTGATCCCACCTTCCATACTAGCTTTGGTTTTGAGTTTAAAAACCACCTTCCATAGCCAACAGCACTGTTGTGTTTGAAAAACAAGTTGTGTAAGACACATGGAGAATGTATATAAAGGTGAACACAGTGGCTTATAGTATTGCAAAGTTGTCAAATATATAAATAAATAATGTCTTAAGTGAATCTTCTTAACTGCATTAATACCTAATTTCACTCACAATTGAATTATTCCCTTAACGCTTGATTTCAATGGAACAAGACCAGACATGAATCGGAGAAATAGTCTAAATGGTTTTTTTAGTAATGTAAATTAAATTGTTCAGTAATGCCCAATTATCCTGTTCATTTTAAGTTATTAACTATGCCCTGTGATAGCACTGGGATTTTTTTCTTTAAGTTCATGTTTGATGGGACAGATTTTTTTTTTTCTTGATTGTATAATCCCACTGATTTCACCTTGTGGAATTTGGGACTTACCATCTGCTCCACTAGTGGGTTGTGTACCTTTTTGGTGATAGCACTAGTGACCAGGAAAATTTTCTCTATACGTAGGCTCCAAAATTGGATGGTAACAAAAGCAGCTTTAAAAAGCCATCCAATCTGTCCGTGCATGGGTGGCATAGAATTTCATGAACATAAATAAAGAAAATATTGCCCAAATCCCTCTGATATTAGAAAACAGAGTTGGCATATTTTTTTCTTCCAGTTTGTCTAAAAAGAAAATTGGGTCACGAAGAAGAACTAAATAGAAATGCAAGTTGATTTCTCTATCAGACAGATCTTATGAATCAATCCAGAGACTTATTAACCTTTTGGTTTTGGAAATCATGACAGTTAACCTTATTAGTGAAATCGTGTTCAACCTGTGAAAAGAGGGCATCGTATAGACTGCCGGAATGGATACCCTGTCTCATTTCTTGTACAAATATGTGTGTATTTTCCTTTGGGAGCTTTGTGGTTTATATGATTCAGTACAGTGGAAGCTGGGGAGGGGGGAAGTGGAGGGCAGCCTACTAATCTCTTCAGTCATAGGACAGAATGTTACATATAATCTAATATCTATATGATGATATACTATACATAAATATAATTACATTCATATCTAATAAGTAAATATAACACTAGTACAAAGTTGAATTCTGCAAAGAAAAGAAAAATTCTCTATTTGAAAGCATATTATAACATATATGTTTTTGATGCACCGTGAATAATGTTGAAGGCTATGACTATGTTATAGTTGTTCCAAAATGCCATTGTGAACCAACAGGAAACTACATTCCATAGGATTTCTATGGTGACTACAGAATATTTGTTCCATTGCTTCCAGAATAGGCAGCTGTAGCTTGTAGTAGCTTTAGGGCTAATACATGGAGCTATGCAGTTCTACTTGCCTTTGAACTGTGAAACTGAAAGCCAAATGCAACATAAATACAACAGGCAATATTTTTTATAATCTGCAGATTTTATCAGACCATTTATAGTTTGGCAAATGTAGCATTTGAATCTGGGAAAAATACAGTATCTTTAAATTGTTTTCTTGTGTCAATCAAATGACATAATCGTTTCTTCTCTTTACATTTGCAAGAAACCCAGTCCTCACTTCTTTGGGCTTTTACTAGTTGTAAATGCTAATGTTACAAGGGGAAAAGTATTTTCTTTAGACCACGGTTATCTAGGTGGTGTGTTTGCTTTAAGTTGATGTTCAGGTGCCTTACCAACTTGAAAGGGAAAAATAGTACATAAGAATGACTAGCCATACTGCTGGATTCATAAATTTTACTTCCCTTTGTGTATGGAATGGAGAGATATATCTTGCTATTTCATAGCTGACAACGTGAATGGTGTAGATTGTCATATTTATAATGTGAGGGGAAAAAAGTTAATACTATGTAACATGTAAAACAAAAATAGAATTCCCAGTGCATTGTATACAAAGAAAAGAAGTTAAATTGATTGCTATTCATTGCTCTGAACGTATTGCTAGGTGAAGATTAAGGATCAATTCTTCTTTTACTGACTGTCACTCTCCTTACCTAGGATTAGATTTTGGCATAACTTAAATTGAAGATCTCAATTAGTTTTATTTGGTCAATTTAATTTGATGTGAGCTGATGAAATTTAAGTCCAGTTCTACAAAAGGAAAATCAGTAATGTGTATTAAGTTTTGTTGAAAAATTTACTCATGACTTCATTCTTTTCCTCAAGAACTTCTTATATGTCATTATTTATCTAACACACACATTTGCTTCCTATTCCTGCTCTCCTTTAAATTTAAACTTCATTTCTGCACGCATCATGGTTTCCTATTCCAACTCATGGTGTTACAAGTAGGAGTGGTCTAGAGCAGGGAAAGGTGAGTTGTGTCTATCCAGAAGTGGTAGGGTGTTACTGTTGTGGAGTGAAAAGTAGAAACATTTCGTACAAGAGAAAAATAATAGCAAATAAACAGAAACTTTTAAACTTGGATAATGAGTGCAATGCAGCTCTATGTGGTGGATGTGCAAAGTAACTGAAAATTAGAAAGTAGGAGGAATTTTCTTGATTTTTCTGAAGACAGAAATGGAAACATGACCTGTCAACAATGCCTCAGGCATGTTGAAACCTTTCTTTAAATCTGCCTTGTCTCAAATTTTATGCTGTAAATTTGTTTGCCAATTCCAAAATGATTAAAAGCTCTGCTGATTTTTTTTCTTTTTACTTATCTCTGTAGTATCAGTTGAAAACCATGCTCACAGCAAATTGGAGATGACATACAGAGCGTAGTTTACTTTGGAAAGATTGGAAACTTTGTTTTTCAGTATTTTGGGAGTTCTGTAGCCCCCTGGTGGAATGTAAGGAGAATCTACAAGTAAAATATTTGGTAATCGGTTATTACTCGGTCGTGTTTTACCAAATAGCTGAATAATATGTTCTAAAGCCCGAGTTTCCAAGCATCATTTGAAAAGTCTAGATTATCTTTAAAAAGAGAAAAAAATCAGCCGTAAAGCCCGAGTTTCCAAGCATCATTTGAAAAGTCTAGATTATCTTTAAAAAGAGAAAAAAAAGTTTTCTATCTTCCAACAGTGCAGAACACAAGAGCTAAGAAGTCTTAAATAACTTCACTGGTTGGGAAGAAACTGCTTGATAAGAAAGGTAACAAGAATTTTCCATGTCCTGACCAGAAACACGGTCATCTTTCTTGATCAGAGATGTTCAGACTGTGACCCTGAAAGACCTTTTCTTTGGCTCTATTCAGAACAACCATTGCACTTGGTCAGGAATTAATACCTAGTTAAGACAACAAATTTATTTAAATTTTTTTTTTTCTTACTGAGGGAGCGCATGGAAGCAAAATGTGGAAGCCAGTTTCCTTGTAACTAGTATAGCAAAGATGAAAGAAGAGCAGCGCAGCAACAGGAGACTTTTCTGGGGTGCAGGGGTAGGGAGATAGCAGTAGTAGAGGTCCTGCAAGAAGTGGTAGGGCATTTTCAGGTTGCATAGCTTCATGTAATAAGGTTTAGAGAAGACATTGGAGTATGACTCCTGTTGATGTACAGGGAAGGGATCATGTCAGAGCAAATAGAAAGGCAGAGGAAAGTAAAGTCATAGTAAGGAAGAGTAACAGTTTGGAGTTTGGGGAGTGGAGATACCTGCTGAATACCTGTGTGAGGATGGATGGAAGGTAGAAGGTGGAAAGAAGCAAGTGATTCCTCTGGGGCTGGGCCCTAAACTCTGATTTTACAAGAGCTGTGTTTGGAAAGAAGGTAAAAGTGGGTGCTTTTTGGGGAATGGGGAGTTTAAAAGTGGGACTTGAAAGGTACTTTACTGTAGCTGGTAGAAGAAAAAAAAAAACAACAAACTGGCAAATCTGAAATGTCTAAGAACTGACAGTAGGAATTGCTCACACAATCTCAAATTCTACAGCATGGGAGTTGTCAGTGGCCAGGAATATAAATGGCAATTCTATACTCCAACCTTTCTCATTGGGGACCTGGCAAATTTTAATAGTTCTAGTGCTTAGCTGATACCAATTTTCATGATGGGTCTACAGGCATGTAGTACGTTTACCAGTGTTCCTGGTCTCTTAAATTAGTCATCTTTGTTAGTAGAAACAAATCCTGTGCTGTGGCAGGAAGAGTGGCGAACTGGAAGGATGGTAGACCAGCACTATGCAGCAGGGTTTTCTCCATTTCTCTACTACCAGCTCAGTTTCTGAAAGAGTCTAACACGTTTCTTGCAAAATGTATCTACTCAAAACGGTTTCAGTACAGCATAAAGGTCTTGAAACAGCTGACAGGATTTCTTGTGTGAATGTTAGCTGTGTGGCTGTGTGACTGCATTCCCAGTCTAGTTAAGATAAAACAATCGCAACTGGGATGTCAGTGAAATTGCAAATAAAACACAGCCATTTGAATTGAAGCCTATCCTGATATTGCCTTGTGGGCAATAGGTGAATGCATTTTTGGAAATGCTTCATTCTGGTATTTGAGGACATGAGCAAAATGTATACTTGTTGAATTTCCAGGTGCTACAGATGTTGCTGATATGCCCTGCTGTATTTGTGTGATTGTTTGAAATACAAGCTGCTGAGTTGCTCAAAAGAGTAGTCTGTGTCTACTCTCCCTGGCTAACCAACACTCTACACCTCCTGCAGGACATTCTTTTGCTTTTATTCCTTTCTGCACAAACCAGGGTCTAAGATCTGCTAGCAGAACTTCGTATCTTAAAGCCATGAAGATCTTTCTTTCTCTTTTGCAGAATTTCAAGACTCAGTCCTTGGTTAGCTTTCTCAGAAATTTAATTGCTCCCAAGCCAGGATGCTTTATGCCAGGTTTCAGCCTGTAGCCACTTCTTACTGACAAGTTCTGAACCCCTGAAAATAAGGGCTTATAGAACTGCTGACACAACCTTAACTATAATAATGCGAATGACACCGTCATAACACTAATGATAAATGGCATACATTTTAAAACATTTAAAATGATCATAGCCTTAAAGTCAAACACATCTGGGAAATATTAATGGTATATGAACTGCCCTGTGTGGATCTGAATTATGAACAGCACAGAGATGGAAAGAGATAAATTGCATAATAAATCACTTATTGTATTGTTTACTTTAAAAAAACCATATATACTTTCTGTTTATGCAGTGTGTCAGCTGTTTGAAAAAAGATGAATAGTTCTAAATTCATATTCATTCCAAAGAATAAATATTTAGCACAATGTGGTGTCACACTGACTTCAGAGAAATAATTACAGTATATGGTTTTACCAACAATGATGCTCAGAGGCCATTGAGTTTGTATATATTTAGTATGGTTTTATCCTCTTATCAGTTTGTTCTTTATCATTTCATGAATTTATAGAAGTCAGGTGTTTTTCAGCCCTCCTTTATAATTTGGCAGAAATGGCATATGCATTATTGTCTCTGGTGCTAAATGGATAGTTGAAGAAAGTGTTTCATCATTTACTGTATTATAACATCCTAATTCTCAAAATGTGTGTAATAGTTATAGATATTATTTTTTTCAAATGTCACTTTGACAAACAGGTTAAGCACAAGGGTTTCAGGGAGCTTTCCTAGTATCCATAAGAATGTTGGCTCTGTGACAATAAGTCAGATGGACTTATTATAAAATGCTTTAATGGGTACTGAAATAATAATTCCTGGGTAAAATTCAGATGTTCACCTGAGGCATGAAGATTTTTCAAGTGGCTGTGTATGGGCCAAAAACCCCACACAGTCAACTTGGACCCATCATAATAAAGTCACCAACATACCAACATCTCTACCATGCTGCTCATGCATGGACCAGACTGTGGTCCACCAATTCTTATTGAAGAGATTCCAGTCTCTTCCTTACTGAAGAGCACTGCTGCTTCCCCCTTCTCCCAACACCCCCCCTCACCCCTTCTTCACTCTTCCCTCATAGTTGATGGCTCTACTTAAGCCTTCAAGAGAGCTCTCATCTCTTTGCTTCAGGTGTTGAGGAGCACAACACAGAAGCTTTCCTTAGCTAGGACAGATTTAAAGGTGACATGCAACTTGAAATCTTTCAAGCATCATTTTTTGACAGCTATTACAATTGCATACATGGAGGAGTAACACTGTAGAGGCAGTGGACATTGAGCACTGAACAGGATTTTAATACATTCAATGCAATAACTGCATTTTCCTGCTTGAAAAAATGAATTTTACTTTTTGTGTTTATTTTTTATTTTTGTCTACTTCTGATGTCATTTGTCCTGTTGTCTACAGCCCAGACACTTTTTGGTCTTTGGCTCCTTCAGATGCTTCTCTCAGAACTAATACTTTTTCCTCTGGTCTTTCCTGTCCTATTTTTATTTTCAGTTGGTTGGCAGTGTTTAATTCTTCCCCTGCCGACCACTTAGTTCTGGAAATTCTGTTTCCAGCATATCATTCGTAAATCTGCTATATTGAAGAGCTAGGCAGGCTTCTCACTTTATTTCCTGCTCTCTTTAGAAAATGTTTAATTTCTTATGGACAACAGTATTCTCGGTCACTGTTTTTCATATAGTCTTAAAACAATAACAGAATGGTAGGAAATTTAGGAAGAATCAAAGCTAATAAGTATCATGTCTATGTATTGAAAAGTACTCTTCTCAAAGAGGTTTTTTGTTTGTTTGTTTTTCCCTACCTTTTTTCTTTAAGTGTACTTTTTTAAAAAGTAATAAAATACAGGGCATGAATTTCTGCTTCTCTGCGTTTACTGTACTGCATAGGGTAAGGAAAAATATTTTCCTTTCACAAAAGTATAATCTGGAGGTAATGTTTTGCTTCTGAAATGAAACTTAATTGGAGGAAACTTTTGCTTCAGTACAGAAAAGGCACAGAAAGATTCCACAGAAAGATGCTAATGAAATGACTCCACAGTTCCCAAATTACTTAAGTTATATTAAAACTCATAAATCTTAGACTCTCAATTTTATGCTAAATATAAATAATCATTGTTGCTTCTTATATGCTTTAGCACATAACCAAGAAGGAAAGTGAGCATTCAGAATCTTCAGAAAAGCAAAAATCTTATGAAAAAAGAAAGATATCTTGAAAGGTTTTAACATTTAAAAGAGTATTTTGTTATGAATTAGACGTTTGTATCTAAATGCCAGGTTCTGTGAAATGCAGTTTAGTATAAATAACAAAATAGCCCTGTTTAATCACACATTTTGACTTAAAAGAACTAAATACTTAATATCCAAGTTTTCAAATAAAAGTAGCAAGATGAGCAGTTCTGAAAGATGGAATGTGTCCCAAGACATTCTCTACATGAGAAAGGGAAAAGGAATTCTTTTTTTTTTTTTTTTTTTTTTCTTAAATGTTGCTGGCAGTTATATGCAATCTGAAGGTTATTTAAATTTTATCTCTTTAAATATTTGTGGTTTAGGTTGATTTTATGTATATTTCCAAATCTTATTGCAGTCAGTTTGAGAGATTAATCTGGAGATTGTTCACAGCATTCTAAATTTTTTGTTTTCTATTGTTGGGAATTTTCACCTAATTATTCTTTTCTTAATCTCTTTCAAAAATCCTAAGCCAAAAAAAAAGTTTGAGTCTCCTGAGGAAATCTGCAAACATGTTCATACCTTGAATTATGCTGGTTGTAATACTTACAGGCACTGAAATACTGGTGTTCCAGGTTCTCTATGATTTCATTTATATTCCAAACAGATTATTGTACCCTGCCAAGATATTATGTTTCTGAAATGTACTGTTCCTGCCCAGGATCCCAGTAAGTCCCTGAGTACATTTATTAATTAAGAGATATATATCAAAGTCAGAAATATGTTGACATGATTCACAGTATCTCTTAAGATGGTGTCTTCTGTTTTATTAAACTGTTCACTGTATTTTTGTATAAAATGGAAGTTAATATGGGCTGTGGTCCAGAAAAGCACTTTAGACATGTACATAATGTTAAACACACATAGTTTCATTGACCTCAGTGACACTGCTCATTAGCTTATAATTATTTATATATTTATTTCTTTATTTAAACATCCTATGGAATAAAGCCCCCAAGCAGTGCATCCTCTGAAGAGAGCCAGAATGGAGGGTAGAAACCTGCAAATCTAATTTCTTTTTTGTTGCATTATAACTGCTACTTATAACCCAACATTTTCCTTGACATTTATTATAGTGAATGGAAAGGAACTACTGCTTGGTACTTACAGTGTGTTAGAGAAGACCCAATTCTGTTTTTGTTTTAAGAAACATTAATACAGAACTAATCTGTACAGTGTTCTATGATTCAGAGTGTTTACTTTCTGCAACTCTTAAAACCTTCAAGAGAACTTTTTCTTCTTTTCCTAAGTAAACATAAAATAAAAAAAGGCACTATGATTAGTTGTGTCCTAAAGTTTACAGTTGCTCAAGCTGCAACATTCAAAAGATTAGGCCATTGGTATTATTTTGAGCTGAATTTGCAGAGGCCCTAGTCATTATTTTTTAAAACTGTGCTTGTGATTTGGGGGGCAAGGTGGAGATAGACATACATAGGTGTCACAAAGCTGCACGGCCTCTACGTGTGCATATTGTTTCTTTCCTTGTTTTAATATATGCAGCTGATAGAGATGCAGCTGATAGAAACCTAAACCCAATTGTGGACTTTATTCAAAGAATACAGTGATGAGTGGAAAAGTTTCTGTTGACTGTAATCTTTGAATTCTTAGCATAAATCACACTAGCACTGATTGATATAAGCACATTTTGACACCTAAAGATTCTGTGATCTTAGTACCTGGGAATGATAGAATTGGCCGTGGGCGGTTGATGTTGCTATTCCAAGTTTTACTTCCTCCATTTGAGTTATATTATAATACACTTATGTGTACTGTGTGCATAGTCATTTTTCAAATGACATGCAGCAAGGAAGGCATCCGCAGTGATCCCTAAGGCTTCTCTCCTAAATGAAATAATCCAGTGTGGGATTTTTCTTTCTAAATTAAAAGCAAAGAAACCTGTTACACATGTACGTGTAGGAAAGTGTGTATGTGTATGGGAATACAGAGGCACACATGCTTATTTTGCGAGTAACCTGCTGCCTAAAGAGAAAAGTATTTCCCAGCTGCTTGTCACAGGCTACTTCTACTCTGCCGTTACAGGTGTGACTGTAGCATCTGTGGGCTTACCCAGTCTAGCTTCAACCAAAAGCAGTCAAGCTGTAGCAACATGGATTTCAGTGCATGCTAAGTGCCCAGATATGCAAATAGCCCGCTGGCTGCCTCTCTGCAACATGCTCTGGGACCAGTAATATGCAGCTCTGCCATCATTCATACCACAGCTAGCTTTGGTCTGCCTGCACTCACGCATTCACACCTCTTCTTACTGCAGAGACAAAGCCCAGGTGGATTATTTGGGAGGTAGTGTCTTCTGACAATTTTCTGTAAATGTTAAAATAGTCTTTTTGTAATGCTTTTGTAAAGGAAAGAAGCCACATACGACTGTATTGTGGACTCTAATACAGTTTCAGTGCAGCCTCTAACACTGGGTAGAGTGCAGGAAGCGCGTGGATTAATTGAATATGGGTCAAAGAACTGTATCCAAAGAGTCTACCTGTGCTCCTGCTTCTGTCATTTCTGATGCCTGAAAAGCTGTTGCCTCCACATGTTCTGCTTCAGATGCCAATGCGTGCTCTAGGGAGAAGGACATACTTTGCATCTATGCATATCAAGATGAGAATAATCAATCAGTTTTAATCCCACCCAAATAAAAAGTGTTTGGAAGATTGAAGTTTCAATTCTTTTGCAGATTAATTATTTTGTGGTAACTATTTTCTGAGCATCCCTGCCTTAAAAAATAAAAAGTTAAAGATAGAATAAGATCCTGTATTTTTCACAGTCCTGTGATAATGGAAATAGGATATGGTATAATTAAATAAAATTACATTTTCTCTGTTTAGTTAGAATCCATTTCACTGTAATAGTTCAGAATCAAAGACCTGCTTTCTCATTAAAGGGGGAGAAAAACAAGCCTTGTTGTACTATAAATGTGAATAGTAAAGAATCTGACCATATAATTCTTTATAGGAATAATGAAATATACTCTCTAGATCCAAATGTTTGAACTTCAGCAGTTCTCATGCAGATTAGGTAATTGTTTGCCTAACTGCAAGCTGTGAGTCAACTGCCAAAAATGTGGATTTGCAGGTGAATAGAAATACACATTTTAGTAATGGTGGCAACTGCACCAAATTGAGATTATAAATTGCTGACTGTTTTTTAAAAGTCATGTTGCCAAGTATATTGCACACATTTCTTCTACTTTTTCGTATTTCAGCAGGCTATAGTTTCACATGCATTCTTTGAAAATCTGTAGAAGTGAATGTTCTAGAAACTGCAAAACTCACTTTAAATGTTAAATTTTTCAGATAATAAAATTTTACCTATGCATATCTTATAATATCTTAAATTAGTGATTGATGTTGCTCTATGACCATTGGTATTGATTTTGTGATCATTTTACTAAATCATCCTTTTGTATTTGAAGACAAAAGTTATTACTTTGAAATGAAATAACAGCAGTAGAATGGTGTCAGATGTTTGGCTGGACACGCTTTAAGCAACCAAAAATTTGCTGGAATAACTATATTTGCTAAAAGAGGCAGGGGGAAATGGGGATGGAATTAAAATCACGATCCTTGTTAATACCTCTGTGGCAGCAAAACTGGAAGGGAAATGGAAGAGTACCAGAATAAAGGTCTCATAATTTATTCTATTTAGGGAACAAATATAATGCGTTAATTAGTTTATTTATTTATCTATTTTTCTCCAGTGTAGGTTAAGCTATCATTTCACAAAGTGTGGGGGCAGGGGAGAAAAAGGACGCTAGTAAAGATCTAATGACACAACTATTCTAACTGTTAAAGTGTATCAACATTTAAGTTCTCATATTAGGGGTTTGGGGGTGGGGAGGGCTTGGTTTGGGTTTTTTGTGAAGCACTGATTTGGGAATGTCTATAAAATAATTCAAAGAACATATGTAAAATGTGATTGGAGAGCTGTCAGGTTGAACTGAATAAGGAAACATTCTTTTTCTCTTTTCTTTAAAACCTATTCTTATTTTTTCATTCAAGTAATGAGAAATTGAGCTTTAAAAAAGACTGCAAATTCTTTCAAGTTTGTCTTACAGTCTCTAGTTTTTGATATGTTTTGCAAGTTGTCTTTTGCCAATTTGTATTATCTCTAATTAAGTAACATTTTCAGTAGAATGTATTTTGAATATTCTGTACGTTCTCAGTTTTTCAAGAAATATACGTTGTGATACATAAAACAAAAGCAGAAAAGACACAAGAATGCAGCTGTTTATTACTAGCTGGTGAAGAACTAAATAACTTTTTTTGGACCATCTGCAAAGCTTACTCATGTGGCCTCTGCTTTTTACTGTCGTAAAATGTAGCTTTTGAATTAGTGGTGAATTGGAGCTCTGAAATTATCACTACTAATCACATATTGTGAAAGAATGGAAAATACACTATTCAGAGAATCACTAGCTATTGCTTGATTTTACAGTTACTGTATTCACTTTCTATGACAGTGGCATATTCTGACATGTTATCTCTTGCCTTATTTCTTCTTAATTTCAAGTGCTTATAATGGCATGCCCCTAATGCAAGGTTAGGAGGTGAGAAGGATTAATCAAAGTGGAGTCATGAGGTTTTCTCCTCTTCCTTCACTATGGACTTAGAGCAGATAGCCCTTGGCAGGGTAAGGGAGAGTCACATGAATCACAGAGCATTTGGAAGCAGTAGGAAATTGGAGCAGGGATGTATATCTGGCTTTTTGTTCTGAGTGCTACTGTTCTCTAGCTGAGAAACAAATTATAGGGAGCTATGGTTAAATTTTGTGTCTCTGTGGGATCACAGAATGGTTGGTTTGGAAGAGCCTTCAAAGATCATCTAGTCCATCCGCCTGGATAGCCGTAAAGGGGCAGGAGCTTTTGTCTGATTATGCAGCTGCCCAGCTGCAAAGGTCAGTTCAGTATCTCAGGATTGTGGGAGAATCAATTCACCTGTGAAACACATAGGAGGAAGTGAAGGGCAGGGGCGATACCTTTGTTGGTGCTCCCCCAGTTTGGTATTGTTTAGGAACTTGCTGAGGATGCACTTCATCCTGTAATCCAGGTCATTAAAGAAGATATTGATTGGTATTTGCTTCTGTTTTCACCTCTGAAAGGACACTAGTAGTAAATTAGTTGCCAGTTGGACTTCGTACTGCTGATCATAGCCTATTGAGTCTGTTGGTTCAGTCTTCCGCCCACCTTATTGTGCACTTATCTAGTCTGTCTCTCACCAGTTTGGCTAGAAGGACCTATTGGGAAACTATGTTGAAAATGGTTGTAACGTAAAGGTAAGCAGTATCACTGCTCTCCCTTTATGCATCTCATCTCATAAAGGCAGTTAAGTTGGTGAGGCATTACTTGTCCTTGTTAAGCTGTCCTTGCTGTTCCTAGCCGCCTCTAGTCTTTCGTGTGCTTTGAAGTGGCTTTGGGAAGGATTTACTCCATAGCTTTATTGATAAATACAAGGGCTGCAATTGTGAAGCTTCCTCCTACTTCCTTTTCTTGATCAGGTGGTCTGCAGCAGATGCCTACCATGACATCACCCATGTTGCTTTGTCCTCTGGTCCATACTATAAGCTCTCAGCTGACTTGCTTCTATTGTCCTCTTTTTTCCCTGTTACCTCTGACCTTCCCTCTATGCGGTTCCTCAGCATGAAGGGCTGGAGCATGCCAGGCTGCTCAAACTAGGCAGCAGTCCAATGGAGCAAAGGCATGGAGGGCAAAAGGGGGAGACATGCTCTTGCTGAGAGGGAGAAGTACATATTTTCTGAAATCTCCCAAGTCACCTCCCCTCCCAATTGACCTTAATCTTTACCATTTGCTGCCAAAGATAGTCAATCTCTTCCCATGAGATTGCTCTCCCTTTACCCTGTGTGCAGATCTTGGAGCCAAAAGGCCAGATATCCCCCCTCATAATCCAAAGCCGAGGTGGGAATTTGAGAGTAGGAAAGCAGGGCATATCTGCAAAAATGCCCAAATGTATGTAACTCTAGCTTTATAGGAACCTGAAACAGGAGGGAGCAGAGCCACATCTGTGTGTATAATCAAGTGTATGGAGCACTCTGCACAAAATCTAGATACTCTCTTTGAACACAGTATCTCTGTGAGCAGTGCATCTCCCCACCCAGCCTGAAGATTGCAGGTCACAGTAGAGCTCACTGAGAGGGGAAAGTGCATGGAGAGGATGGGAGCTGAAATTGGCCAAGGGAGCTGAAATTGGCCAAGAGAGTTATCCAGTGCTCTTGGAAAGGCATTCTGACCGCAGCCAGCTACCCTGACAGTGAACATTTGTAATGAGGAATACATCTTGCACAGAATGCATTTGTTTTGAGAGAAAGGGAGTAAAAGGCACCAAAAAGAGGATATTGAAGAATATTACTTGTCTGCTGAGTGAACTTGTGTCTCCTGAGGGTTGGAGCACTTGGTGATCCATAGAAAGGGATTCTCTTATTATGTGTGAGGGCTGCTAAACATATAGAAGAGGTGCTTGACAACAGCCTGATATGTAACTCTGAAAGAGGGAAGAGTTCTATGTATGTGGTTAGAGAGCCAAGTAATAATAGGTGAATTACACCTTTCTTTCAAGCAGCAGTCTGAAGAGTTGTGCTTTTTTCTGCTTGCACCTTCAATAACTGGGATGGGGTGGCTAAAATAAGACCTTTTCTATTGTTTGTCACCAAAAGACATGACCCTAAATCCTCCCTCTGCCCCTCAAAAAAAGAAAAAAAAAAAAAAGGAAGAAAAGAGAAAGACCTGATGAGGCTGACTTTGTTCTCTGGTGAGCTACCTTTAGTCAGATGTAATTTGAGATGGGAAAAGAGAATTTCTGGTATCAGTAAAAGGTTGAGTAGAGATAGCAAAGGAGTCTGGAACAGGCCATATATTTAGGACTTTCATTTGTGTATTTTCTTGCAAACTAAGCTTTTGAAATATTCTTGATTGTGGAGTTCCATGCTTTAAGGAAAAAAAAACCCAGCTGTGTATTACTGGGTATGTTTCACTCAAAGGTGTGCACATTTAGAAGAAATTGAGTATTGCAGGGAACTAGACCTGACAATCCCCAGCTGGGGTTTTGGTATTTAACGGCTATAGTCATCTGGTATGAGCTAAAGCAGAACATTGCTCTCCTCTTAAAGTGGGACAAGCTCTGCACAGGGGAGTTGAAGTTGAGCTTTCATCGTTGGTTCTTAAGTTGTATTTAAGTTTCACAGAGAGGGATTCTAACATGGGTATTACAACCAAGAATGGCATTTTTTAAGTTAGTGGAGTTAGTAAATTGTGAAGATGTATCAAAGATCATAACTAGACCTGATATTATAAAATAGTTATGTAGCACTGACTGTAAAATATTGTTAAACATTAAAATGAACTTTATTATATTCTGTCACAAAATGAAAAATATACTTGAACGCATAAATTAAAATAACTCTCTTATTAATTTAAGGCTCCACAGTTCTCCCAGGATGTCATGGAGTCAGGAAATAAGATAAAAAGCTGGCTTTACTATCAGGACCTCTGATGGCTTAAGGATATGTAAACAGTTCAAAAGGCTAGACAGATCCCAGTTGGCTACACATCTGAACAGCCTCATATGAAAATGTTATTTCAGGTAACATCTAGCTGTTTTTAACCAGGATTTGACATTAGTCAAAACTCAGTTTAATTCAAAGACTTTGCTGCATATTTTAAGAAAGCAAAGCAAAGGATCCAAGTGAGAAAAGTTAGACTATCATGGTATGCAAAAAGCTTTCAGAACAACAAACTGTTTCTGAACCTGGAAAGCAGAAGTAATTAATAAGTGAGCTTTGCTGTATTTGTTACAATCCACTATGAAGGCAAAGGAATCAAATGAATGAAGGCCCTGAGGAACCTGGCATAGATCTGTTGTAAGATCCCATTAGAATGCAGTTCAGGAAGTTGGCTGATGTTGTATTTGCCGTGGTTATCACTGGCATGCTGTGTATTATTTATTTCTATCAGCTACTGAATAGAGATACAGAAACATATGCTGTCAATTATATTGAAATCTATTTTCTTCTGTGTCTGTGGTTTTGGTATAAGGTTCAGTTCCGTGGAAGTCAAAACCAAACCACTGCCCCAGCATGGCCTTAGGTTACTGTTGAAGCCGAGGGAGAATTTAAGATATTGACTGGCTCCGTTTATTAATGTTTAGCACTTTTCGTACTTCTAAGTAAGCATTTCTAAAGGAATGGTAATTTTGGCCAGATTCCAAGTGGGCAGTTTCATTTTGGCAACCCTTATTGTTCCGACAGCTTCAGCTGAGTATGTAGTCTTGCTCCTATCGTTGCCTTTCCTTCATGAATATGCTAAACTGGTAATGCTTAGAGATGCCTTCTCAGTCATTCTGTGCCACCCTGCTTATATGGGCATTTATGTATCTGTGTGGTAAACTGGATTAAGGAACCTGTGAACTAACCCAGTAAAAATCACTTTGTAATTTTAACCTTACTTATTCCCAAGGCAGGTGATGGTGCAGGGTGGGAATACAGTACCAGCGTTGAGAGGAAAGTGATTTTTTTTTTTTTTTTTGTAATGTTAGTCTATGCCAGTTTAACGTGTTTGTGTGGCTAGGATCTTGTTATTTATTCCTGTACACAGCTCCCAAATATGACACTTTCAGTAGTATATGAAATGATATCTACATTCAGTGGTGTCCAGCTGTTTCAAGTGAAGGGCTAAACATATTTCAGAGAAGTCAAGGGGATGCAGTCTGTGTTTTGAAACAGATTCCTACATCTGTTCCATTTGCTTTACACGGTTCTTTTTGCTTTTGTTCTTTTGGGGGAAAGGGAAAAAAATTGTTATATCCACACCTCCCCCTGAGTGTTGTATGGAGAATTCGCTAGCTAATAGCCAATACCTGTATAGCTAATATACTTCCACACCTTGTCCCTGATGTACGGGCGTGCTCTGGAGTCTGAGTCTGACTGGGAGCTCACTACGCACCAGCAATTCCCAGTTGGCTTATGGTGACGTGTGGGTACCAGGGCTAACCCTGCATTTGTCTTTCAGTCTCCAACAGAAGCTCAATGCACTTTCTTTTGTCATATTTATTTCCCTCCTCCCCCCCCGCCCCCCTTTGTCATGGTTTGAGGATTTTTTTTTTTTTTCTCTTTTTTATCTGTGTTGGGAGAAGGAGAATATCCTTGAGGAAATGCTCCCTAAGACCAGGTCACTTCAGCTTTCCTCAGACTTACTGAGAGACAAATGAAATGGCAACTGTTTTCTGTGTCATGATATGGTATGATATGTTGTGATACAGGGCCAGTCAGAAAGCTGATAAGCACTCATAGTGAAGAAAGGAAAGCAGCTTTTTGGAACATTCCCAGCTCATATGAGCATTGCTTCAGCAGCTGCAATAAAAGCAGTGGGAGGCAGCATCCCATAGCAATGAGGCTGATTCAAGTACTTAGGTTTTAAAAGTATGTGGTAAAGGATTACATCTTCTGTTCAACATCTTTATTGATAAGTTCTCAGGACTGCAGTTTAGGAACACCAGAGCTCAGTGTCACCTAACCCAAAGGCTAGACTTGCTTGCGTGAGCCTGAATCATAAATTCTGATTTGTTCCAGAGATCCCTGTGTAATCTCATTGAAATTAATGGATTACTTTTATGAATACACTTTGCAGGTTTGTGATCTGTGAGGATTTGAAAATGTATCACATAAGCTAAATCTAAGAACAGTTTTTCTAGCAGGCTAATATTGTGAGTCTGTGGGTCAAGTTAGTGTTTTGCTCTTTATTATACTAGAAATTAGTGGTAGGGCTGAAATTAGAAACTCAGATCACTGACAGCCAGCCTCTGATATTGGCATTATTTGTATAATTTAAATATATAAGCATGCTCAGTGTGCTCCAAAAGCATCTGCCAAAATATGTAATACAGATCTTATCATCTTTGCAAAAGGATGAAAGAATGCTAGTAGCTCATGTTTTATACTCAGAGGCTGATATTAACTGCTCAAACAAGAACCACATTCCAATATTGCAAGATAAAGTGCAGATCCAAGGGCAAAATTTGGCTCTAAAGAAGTGAATAGAAATTATTCTTAGAAAGGCTTCAATTATCTCCACAGTAAAACTACTAGAATCCTCATTTTCGTCACTACAGACACTTGATGAGAGTAGCAGATGGCCACACAAAGCATCCATGCTATTTTATTTGAGATTTTAATGTAAACTGAACTCATAAAATATTTTAAGTAAGACTTTTAATATAAGCACACAAATTCTTAGTTTTTGAAGGCTGTAGGTCTAAAGAAATCTTGAAGTAACCTGAAAATGAAACTTCTATCCTGATTTAACTTCTTGTTACTGTCATACAGACCTTACTTTTTACTGTCCAAATCTCTTCCTAATGTTTGTTCTTTTTGAATATCAGACTAATACCTTCTTCTGTGCTTTTAATAGAAGACTAAAACTGTTCAGTGGTTTTGGCATTTCAATTAAAAACTACACGGTAGAAAAGGTTTCTTTTACTTGGCCAGAATTCTAGCACCGGCTTTAGGCTCTTTGTGGCTTTCACTTTTCAGGGATGCTGGAGGCAATTGTGAGACTCCTGTATTCTCATTTGTCCATAGGAGACAGTCACAAACAGGAGAACGTGTACATGTGGGTGTATCTTCAGTAGCCCCTGCCACATGTTATATGAGCACAATAGTCAAGATCCCATTTTGTCATGTCAGTAGTATCTCTCAGCGGGCTAGCGGTTTGGGAATTGGCATTTGCACCTTATTAAAGTTGTAGTAAACCCTGTTGCTCAGTGAGGTCCTCAAGTGCCTGCAAGGCATTAAGCATCACACAGATACATGACTCCTTCTGCATTATGGGAACACTTCAGCTGCTTTTTTCTCCCTTGCTCTTAAGAGCATGATTTTTCCCATCGCGTGTTTTTGAAGTAGTCATTCCTACGAATACAAATAATAGCTGTATAAGCTGAAATCACAGCAACTGCTGTTGTCAACAGTCATGATTTAATTATAAAGATTGACTCTGTCTATCTCTTCATCCCTAAGTAGAGATGGTGTAAAAAGCGTACTAAATAGGCAAATTCTCTGAGTAAAAACAAAATGCCTCATAAAGGTTAATTCAACATAAGCTTATTAAAGTAAATTTAATGTGTTTAATCTTTGTGGGCTTTTGTTCTCCATTCACTTTTTTCCGGACATTCAGTCACATTGTTGAGATGTGCACATATCCCAATCAAACAGTTATAGAATTATTAGTACATGATTCCTGCTTGACAGCAAAAGATTGGAGCTTTAATTTGTTCAGCTGCTGTGAGCTTGCTGAGACAACTGTATATCAAAAGGAGGATTCCACCATTTTTTCTCATTTTGTTTTTCAAATATTTACTCTTATGAAATCACTTAACACTGAAGTTCCATGTTGTCCATTGCAATCAATGGAGTTGGGCAGACACATCTGGTGACAGAATTAGACTCTGCTATTTTTTTATTTATTCTTAT
>NW_009921706.1:38914-59887 GCF_000696875.1 Nestor notabilis
CCCCCCCCCCCCCGCGCTCTTAATTCTTCAGTTGCAGGTGTTGCCAGGACCAGCATTTGAGAAAAGTGAAAACCCTGTCATTTCTTAATTCAAAATGTATCACTTCGACTTAAATGTTTTTTCATTTTACAACATTACAGTTGCTTACCTGTCATTTCTGTAGTAATAGCAACAACTTTAACTGGCGCCAGACTACGTATTTATATCACGGATCAGGATGAAAATTCATTCTTTTCCAGAGAGGCAGAAAGATCATGTAAAACTGGTGACCACATGTTGACAGGCTGCATGATTTAACAAAACCAGAGGCAATCATTTAAAAGAAAAATGTTTTATTTTCTGCCAGCAGAGTATAATGGAGAGAAATTGGCTGGGATTATTTTTAAAAATTGCTCAAATCACTGTAGTTAGTATAAAATTGTCTCTGGAACTATTTCCTGTAAGTTAACCAGACATATGATTGTATCCTTTCTATTTTGAATACTGAAGCTCACATTTCATCTGTCTTGTGTAGAGCCCGTCAGGTATAATAGCTCTTTGTGATGGTTCTTTCTTTTCCTCTTTCTTTTCTGTAGCTAGTCCCCCACCCACAGACCTAATACAATTGCTAGTTTTAAGCATCACTCAGTATCTATTTCTAGCAGTCATTGCACCTCTTTCCCCTTCTGATGAGCTTCTAGATCTATTGGCAGATAAATCCAAGATTAACATGTGGTGTTTCTGGGTTTGTATTGGTTTTATTTCCTCTTGACTCCAAAGTATTTTTGGTTTATCTGGCTAAGGTTATCCCAGTTATGACAGGTTTTACATATAGTGAGGTGATATTTTCAAATACAGCTTCCAGGGCATCTTTTCCCTAGTAGCATGATCATGCCAGCACTGTGGTGTTTTGAAAATCCCGCCTTAATTGTTCTATATGTTTTGAATATGAACATATGAATAGCTTTTGAGGATTATCTCAAGAATTGATTATGAAAACCGTGGTCTCAGGAACATTTTATGACAGAGGCTCACTTAGTGTATGTGTCCGGGTATACTAAAAATCCAGTATTTAGGAAATGAAATGAAGAACATGAACAACACCATTACTGATGGGTTTTGAGGCCTGGGCGTACTGTCCATGTTGAGCAACAGTACTGGTTTGATCGCTAACAGCAGCCTGAAAGGTTTCAGCAGCCTTTTAGGAATAATATTCTGCCATCAGCTCGTCTATGACAAATTTGGTTTGCTCTCAGTGGTTCACACTGGTGCTCTCAAATAGTCTCCATACCTGTTCACTTTCACAGGTTAGCCTTATGATGCTGTAGTGGTCAGAGCACTAGGTAATGTGGCCAGAAGGTTAGGAGAAGAAATGCTAGTCCAAATCAGGTAAGTTTAAAAATGGAATAATTTTAAAGCGTCATACTGTGGCTGAATAGGAGGTGGGAGGGGATAAAGTTGTCTTCATCTTTCTTTCTCTTTCTTTTGCTCATTCATTCTTTCTTACTTTCTGTCTCGGTCTGTCTCTCTGTGTTTCTTTCATTTGCTGTTGTTACTATGATTCATGGAACTGTTCTGAACAGGTGATAGTCTGGTCAATCCACGTGGCCCATGCTGGGAAACATAGGAGTCTTTCTAAGGAATTTCAGTTCATTTGGAAAACAGAAAAAAAATTAAATGCATATGTTGTGCTGAGAAACAAGAATGTTTCTGCTTGTTTCTGAGTTTTGCCATTTTACACCAAAAATTCTGAGATGATGTGAAAGAAACTTGCCTGCTTGTCTTCTGAGCAAGTAATTACTTCACCCCTCAGGTATAAAATGAAGGAATTATTGCAGAGAATCTGTCCAGATTAGACTGAGATAATTCTACAGGGATTATATCTGAGAAAATCTGTTGGTTTCTGGCATAAATGAGTTAATGGTTGGGTTTTTTTTCCTCATTTTACATGTTCTGTAACCTATGGAACTTATCAGATCTGTTTCCATTTTTGGAACATAAATATTGTCACTGGCCAGGAATAACACATAGGAAGAAACAGAACTGATGTTGTAGTTCATAGTTACATCTTTTTGCCTTTCTCCTGTGAACTCCAAATTGAAAGACTTAAATTTTCTTACGGGTAGCAGAGCACTGTAGCCCAATATAATGCTATTTCAGGTATGGACTAAAATAATCTTTAAATATATCAATATATTGAAATATTGAACATGGAAAATTATGTTACCTACCGAAGATTGCTATTGGGTTCAGTGTTGAATTTATCTTTTTTTTGTCTTTTGTCCAAAAAAGAAGGACTGCTAAAATGAAGACTGGAAAACATACAATGACTGAATTTCTTTAGTTAATCAAGTGTCTTGTCAACAGGAAGGTTAAAAGGGTGGCTTGAGCATGTCTTGTAATTACATAGACAGGAAGAAGATAGCAGATATTTGGAGTTTCTTTTGTTTAGTGGACAAAGGAATTGCAAGATTCAGTGACTGAAAGCTGAATTCAGCAAAGTTGAAACTGGAAATAAAACACAAAATGTTAATGGTGAGGCTAATTTAAACATTGCAGCTGCTTAGCAGTAGAAATTCTTTACTTCTTGGAGCTTCCAGATTAGGATTGATACTTTTGCAAAAGAAACCATAATTAGCGGGTAATGGTGTATGTGGCCTGCCTCGTGATGAACATAGTTCCTAGATAATAATAATGTTCCTTTTTGATCTAGACCTGTGAGATTTTGCAGGAAGGTGCTTTACCTGCTGACTAATTAATAGGCTACATGAGGCAAGGAGCTTTTCAGAAGGGGACATTAACTGTGGATTTTGCTTTTTTGTGTTATTTGCTGTCACTTGTATTTCTTGAGCTCTGTGTCTGGTTGCCCCTTTCTGAGGGAGTGTTTTTCCAAGGAGCTTTACTACTTGGTGGAGGTGTATCCTGAGCAGCTGTTGAGCAGTATTTCAGAGCACTGATAATTTTAATGTCTTCAATATATGCAGTTTGATGGATTTAGGATATTGCTACTCTTGTTTGCAGTTGAATATTACTGAAGAAGGTAAGCGTTGCTTAGGACATAAGATTTATGTCTCAACTGTTAAAACTTCAAAGCTTTTGGTTAAGTGTTGTTTTTTACAGTTTTAGGGTTGTAATTGATTATGCACGTGTTTCAAGGAAGGGTTTTAGCGTATCACTGCTTTTGACAGAAAATGCTTTATTATCAGGTCTTCTCTGATTAATAAAACTGGTTTCTGAGGAGAATTGGTTTTGGCTAAACCAAATCTGAAAACCTTATTTAGAAATTAGATCTTGGGTCTGCTACAAGTGCCTGAAAACTAAAGTATGTAGAGGCATACCTCTAGCACAGCAATTACCACTGCTGTATGAGGCATTTCATGGTCTGGGTTGAGTGCATAACCTCTGACAGTAGACTCTTCTTGGCATTTCAGGAAACAATAAGCCTGATAATGTGTGTGGCCAGTAGTGATATCTGTAAATGGAACAAGGAGGAAGCTCTTCCTTCTGCAGTCAAAGTGGGTTTCATTTTTATTCCACTTTGTCAAAACTGCTGACAATATCATGTCTTTTTCATATGACCTGTAAGTCTTTGTGTTAAGCACCTAAAATCCACACAGTCATAAACATAACTAAAAAATAGTTCCATGAATTTTTATCTAAGTGCACATAAAATTTCATTTTGGGAATCAGCTGAGAACTAGCATGAAAAATTTCAGCTGAAAGGTTGTTTCTTAAGGTTGTAACACACTGTAAGTAGACTGAATTATCAACCTGTTGCACAGTGCTACTATAACGCACTGAAACAGGGTGATACAGTAAGTGGGATTTTTTTTTTTTTTTTTTAAATAAAATGTTAAGTATAACATTGATTGTTTTGGAGACTGAGATCTTTAACTGTTATGTAAGTTTTCTTTATTCATTTATTATGAATGGAATGAAAGGTGAAATGGGAGAAAGGAGACAGTATGGGTTTTTTTTTGTGGGTTTCTTAGGTTTCTGGGGCTTGTTAATGTATTTTATACCATCTGAAGAAGTTATTTTAAGGGTGTAAATTATTTCTTCTGAATCTGTAAGATGTCCTTTGTTTTAAGGTATCTTTTTAAGATTAGTAAAACCTCAAAGTTGAGGAAAGACTTGTGGAACACTGCATGGTAATATTTTGCTTTGTGAGGCTTTTTTTACTAACCTGTAAACTATAATGCTAGTTGTGCGCCAGTAGAAACACATACATAGGGTTGCCTTGCCATTCTGCTTAAAGTCTTAGGAAGGGTTCTTCCCTTGCTAAACTAATGGTAAGATTTTGCAGTATTTGGCAAGTCTTCTATGTTCCTTAGTAGGTAAGGACATGTAAGTGCAGCCTAATTCCTCCAAGAAACAGATAGTAGAAACCCAGTCTTAGAAAACACATGTTAATATTGATCTATGGAAGAATGATGGGGGTTTGTATATTGTTTCGTGGTTGTTTTTTGGTTTTTTTTTTTCTTTTTTTCATGAAGTCATTTTTTTGTGTCCAAACCTATGCACTTGTCTGCTTTTGTTTCTTAAAACTTCATATAGTGCTGTAACACTATCTGTGGTATCTCAGCCATTACTTTAGCCCTGAAAAAACAGGTGACCTAAAAATTGCACGTTACATTCTGTTTGAGTTATTGTTTTCTGGCTAGACTTCCTCCCCCCAACCCCCCCACCCCCCCGATTTCTTCTGTCCTTTGCCAGCGTTTGCATGACAGTTGCAGAGTTGCCACTTGTGCCAAAGGGTTAAGTGAAAAGTTAGTGTAGTCCCTCTGCAAAGAAAGTCAGTGGAGATTGAAGCCTGTCCTCGGGAATATGTAAGCAGTAATAAAAGTTATTTCACTGGTGGTACATGTGAATGAGACACCTGCCTGTGAAAACCTTGCTGTCTTGTGCTCTACCGAATTTGGTTTACACTAATCTGCTCAGGGTTCAAGCCAGGAGGCTGAAAGTGAAAGACCTTACAGCTCTTTCATATACTACTGAGGCAACAGTTCAATAGCTAATGCTGGACCTTGGAGTGTGGAGCTTATACTTCTGGAGAAATGAGCTTTCATAAATCCATCAGTGAGCTTCTAGAGACTTGCACAGGCAGCAGGGTCTCCCTAAAATGGCAAAAGAAAAATTTTGCATGCACTGCTTGGTTTAGAGCATTCAGTAGATGTACGGACACCACCACCTGCACTGGTTGTTGCTTTTTTTTGTTGTTGCTTTTAGTTTTTTGTTTTTTGTTTTGTTTTGTTTTTTAAAAAATAAAGATGTGCTGGAGGTATTTTCTAAACTAGGTAGCTTGAGTATCAATGACAGAATGACCTCTATCAGTACAGGTTTTACCACAGGCAGCAAAAAAAAAAAAAAGCAGAGCTTAGGGCTGACATTGGTCATGTAGCTCATTTTCTGTCCTGTTGAAGTTATATTGTTGTCAGTTTTAAGATAGCTCAGTTGTGTCTCTATAAACTGCAGTAGCTCCTTTGGGTTGCAGTGCCAGTATATCCTGTATTCCTTCAATGCTTCTTTACAGAAGGTCTTGTAAAGACTCCCATTGGTAGGGCTTGAAACTACAACTTGCATATGTTCATCATAGATCCATTGTTGTAAGTATAACTTTTAGATGGGAAGGAGAGAATTAGGAGATGATGAGGATGATAATTGTCAGAGTAGGCAGGAAGAGAAAGTACATTATCTTCTTCAGAATGGATCTTGGTATTATAGTAATTGAGAACACACCACCAAGAGATTATTTGTGTGGCAGTGGTGAAGGAGAAAGGTTGGAATTCTTGCCTTTTTTTCCCATCTCTGGGAACTAAATTGGAGCGAATAGTTATAAAAAGCACAGCCAACTCTAACAAAATCCCTATTTAGGTCATCTCTAAAGAGCAAACATGGGATGTCTCAATGCAACATTGTGCTCTTAGGCATTTTGGCAGTAGTAAACTTCATGGTATAGATAAACTACCTTGTGCAGACAAAGCTTTTAAAAAAAATAAAATAATTTTTTTTATTTTTTTTTTTTTTTTAAACTGTGTAGCTGTTTATGCCAGAAATGTTGTGGAAAATAATGCCTGTAGCTGATAGAAATATTCCAGCAAAAATTTCTGCAAAAGCTCTGACATAGGTGAGGAAAATCGCAGCTGTTTACTCACTCTTTAAAGTATTAGTTCAGAACCACATCAAAACCCCTAATATGAAGTGTTTCTTTGTAAATACAGCACTCACAAAAGGGGTATAATCAGAAATTTTGATTCTGTTTGTTCATTTCAGAGTGATTTATTTATGTAGTAACTGCTGCTTAGCCCAGAGTGTAAAGCTTGTATTCAAACTGCGATGTGCTATATAGCATATTTAATATGGTATACGAGATGGTATATTTGGAGAACCTGGACTGAAGCTATTGGCTTTGAAATTTAAAGTAGTTTACTTCAAGTAGGTACATGTGACAGGCAGTGGCATTATGTCTCACTTGTCCTCTTGTTTTCCCCATGTCACATAATGGGTGCTGGTTTTCATATGTTTCTGAGATTGCCAACATTTAGGGCTATAGTCACAAGCTAGTAACAGCGTACCTGTGCTGTTTGTTTGGTTACCTATAGAAATACTACAGCAAAATTGCACTTTTCATCTTAATGCTGAATAAATTACTACTTTACATATTCAGTAATATATTCTCCTGTCACATAACTCTTGTTGTTGTTAATTGGAATTGCTTATGCTCATTGAGGGAGGAATACTTTTCATCCTGTTTTGAATGAAAATCTGTAATCTTGAATTTGTTTCTAAACTTCAGTCATGAGGAGAGCAGTGCAGGAAATTGCTACTGTTCCACCAAATTAGCTTCTCAGATATCCTTTTAATTGGAGACGATAACTCAGATTCTTAGTATTTTAGGAAGCTGAACAATACAAACTGAAATACAGATATTTCCAGTAAGGGCTCAGTTCAAAGAAGGCTTTTATACACAGATGAATCTGCTAACAAATAGCATGTCATATGATAATGAGACCATGTTTTCTTCCACAGTTTCACATTTCCTAACTGCACTGCTGTGAAATAAGTGGAGTTGTTTATCTATTCTCTCTTAAACTGACAAATCTCTGCTAGGGACGAGTGTGCCCACTATAGATAGAACATAGGTATACAAAAAAGAAAAGTCTAAACTCTCAATCAAAAACACACCGCTTCCAAATGCAATATATTATACTTGTTCAGAACATTCATTTCCGCCAAAGTATTCTGTTTTTAATGTAAAGACTTCAATTTATGTTTAAGAACAAGCAAACTATAGTACTTTGACAGCCGTTCACACTTAATTTCTCTGCATTAAACCAACAGCATTCTTTTCCACCAACATCCATTGTTAGGACAATGCTCTCAGACGGAATTTATGAGAAATGGAATTATGTTACCAAGGAGATAGCATTTACTATAATGAAGAGTAGATCCTAGAAAATGGCCCCTTTTACAGCAGCTCAGAACAGAGCCACAAAAGCAATTGATTGGTCTTGGCATTTAGTCTTATATCAGCTGTGTCATCCATAGCTTCAGGAGTGAGAACACTAATCTGAAGTGACATTTCTGTTCTGGCGGGCTTTTCAGCCCTGATGAAAGCAATTACTTCATTCCTAAATGATAATTTGCAGGAGTTTCAACCACTTTAATTGATAATTTTTTGTTCTGAGAAGTTCAATTGTGAAGTGATTAGCTGATTTGGTAAATAGAAATTTAAGGTGTGAAATGTACAAGTTGCTCCAAGGTAAAGTGCTGTTTATTGGGTGCTGCAAAATTGCTTGATAAAACTGCAGTTTCTCTATTATCATGAGGCTGACAATTGCTTAGTTCAACACAGGCAGAAAAAAAGATCAAAACACTAGTGTTCTGTTTGTAGAGTTTAGGTTTCAACTAGTGTATCACAGCTCACTTAATTGTTGCTGAATCGAAGTGTACATTAGTTTTTAAAAGATTGTGTAGGACAGTGAGTTTGTAATCCTTAGAACCTGCCAAATTCCTATTATTATGTTTTAATGACTCACTTTGGAAGTAAATCCTGTTATTTGAATGTTGCAACAAAGGTGCTTATTGGTGATAAAAACATTCAATTTAACGATTAGTTCAAGCATACACAAACCATTTACATACTGAAAATAAAATAAAAGAAACCTCTTCTGTCAAACAACAACTGAAAAACAACCTCAGGTCTCACTGATATAATAAAAAGCTTGTGTTGATACAGGTATTTTTTTTATAAGTTGCACATTATTTTTACAATAATTGTTAAAGCACATTTGGAAAAATGTATTTTTGCTGTCTACAAAAAAAAGCTTTTTAATAGAACCAGTTCTGTGATATTTTCCTATATAGTGAAAAAATAATGGTCATTTCATGTGTTAAATGAGAAAAATAAAGCAAAAATGAAGGTCAGACTGATTTAGCACATCAAACAGTCTTTGTCAGCCAAGCTTAATATATCCTGAGTTTGTGGAACAAATGAAATTTTGCTGCTATGTTACACTTTGCTTCCAAACAACCATTACAACTGGTTTTATATATTGTGTGAGCATCAGACCATCAAACAGTGCATCTTTACTGACGTGTTGCTGCAGTGATGATCTACAGCAGCAATCTGCCATTTATATAAGGGCAAAATGTGCATCTATATTTAGTTGTGAAATTGGCCTATTATACTCTTGATGTTTACAGAGGCTAACATAAATTAATGATGACAGCTATGAGCAGTGCATTAGTTAAGCAGCAGAGTTTTTACCTTGAACTTGAAGGTTCCAGCTTTAACTTCCAGCATATACTATACAGCTTTCTTCACACATTAAAGAAATTCTTCTGAAAACATTACTTTTTTTGTGGATAGCATTAAATGGCTTCATTTTGTGGACTATCCTGTTAATGACAATGTTAGATAATGGTTTCATTTACATTTTTGGCAAACTTTTGCCCTGTAAGAACAGTGATATTTACGGTGCAGCAAAAATGAATGCCCCTGAAAAGTGTTTGCACATTGAAGGGGTCTGATTTGATAGACTTTGAACTTAGATGTCAGATATGCCTGGTCTGATGAAAAGAGCAGTTTGAGGAAGCAGTGTGGCTCACTAGGTTATGTCCTTCACTTTAACCTGAAAGTCTCCTCATGCAGCTCATGTCAGAGCAAGTGTAGATACTGTAGTAACTATAGATTCTAGTTAACTATGACTACAGATCTGACGAGTATGCAGGTGTTCAAAGGTTCACGAGTTAAAATGCTGAAGTCTTTGATGAATTTTTGATGGATGAATTTTTAATACAGGTCGACCTTTTTCCTTTGAGGCTGCATGCTAGATTAATTGATAAATAGTGAGACTGAGCAATGTTCGGATCTCCTAAGCAAACAAGTAGAATAAATCCATAAAAATCTGCCATCTTGCTTCTCAGATGTACTTAAAAAAGAAAGAAGAAGGTAGAATTTAATGTGGCTTTTGATTCTCCTCCTTAACTCTTTTTTGGAGGTTTTACCCTCACAGAAGTACTCTTCTCTTTTAAATAGTATGACTATTTATTATTAGGCTTGAAGTTCTTGTACTCTCAGTTCAGAAACAATCTCTGTGAAAAGGAAGTCTATAAATAGGATAGAAAAAAAGAAAAGCAAAGAGTGAAAACATTAAGTCAAAAAGTTGTCTCAAAAGAAAAAATCCCCAAAGATAGCAAAATTAAAGGTAAATATATTAACATACTTTCAGTATCAATTTTTCAGAACTATTTGAGTTAGTTTTAGGAAGTTAGAGAGGATTTTTTTTCTTCTTTTGATTCATGTGTACAGGAATGTTAGTTCTCTTGCTTCGTTTTTTTGTACGTACTTGTATCTACTGAAAAAATATCCTGTTTCATACATATTTGTGAGCTCCCTAGCATAACATTTAGAAAAACAGAACAGTACCAAAAAACCTTGACAATAGGAGGCTTTAGACCTCACCAGTATCATCACCAGCGGTGATGCTTGACTTGCTAGATTGGACTTTTCAACTGCAATATGTGGAATTATGTAGTGCAGGTTACTCTGCTTTACTTCCTCCATCTTTCCATCTTTTCTCCAGTCTAAATCTTTTTTTTAGTGTGAAAATGTGCAATGCTGTGCAGATGAATATCCACTTGGATTGAGCACTGTTTTTGAGATGTCGCTATTAATCAAAAAAGCTAAGGCATAAGAAGAGTCACATAAAAGCGAAATAAAAAATATTCAAAATAATTGGGTCATTTCAATATTGATGCTATTCCATTCTTTGAACTGCTAATTAAGTATAATTTTCCCATGAGATCAGTGAAATTAAACCAGATTTTTATAGGCCAGAACAATGCCTATGGGTGGCCACCTGTAGGTGTAGTTGGACATTACCTTCATGAATTGCCCAAGCATAAAGAGTGAGCTTTTCTCTGTATCCATTGTTATAAATGGGCTAAGCTGCGCATGTTGTTTGCACTGGTCAGCTTGAAGCCCCCAGAAAAGATTTTCCTCAAGCATGTGGCTAAATGAGGGAATAGGTAATAGATGATTCCTGTAATACATCAGAATGTACAAACATTCTTATTAGTTAAATTGTCATACTCATCCACTACATTGCATTGATAGAAGTAGAGAAATTATGTAAGTAAATTATTAAAAAAGGGGGAAGTGATCTAAAGTTGATCTAAATATAAAAATATCCAAAGTATGACAATACTATGTCATGTCATATTAACATAAGGAAAGAGAATCTTTCTAGTGTGTCTCTCATAGAATTGCACAAATTCACACCTGTGAACTCAGGAGCAGAATAAATTTATTTCCTTACATAATAATACAAATAAACTCAATAGCAAGTAAGTGTTCTTCTATTTATATTGGAAAAGAGTATACACGGAAGGACACATGTAATTGAAAGTGTCTTTTGGGGATTGATGGGGTTGGATTACTTAGCTGCGGTCCGTTTTTTTGAAACATATTCATTGTGTGCTCTAACATTGCACGTATTTTCTATATATCTGATTTCTTTTCCATGAAATGGATATAACATCTGTGACTACGGCCTTCAGAGAGTTGGATAATGTTTATAGTAGACCTCTTGATCCTTGAATTTAAAAGACTAGACTAATATAAAAATACACACACATGCATATTGCTTCATTCTCTGCAAAGCTTGTTATAAACATTATTAGATATCGTTGAGCGTTGTTTTTGTACTGTATCTGGTTTTGCTGCTACTAATCCGTATTGTTGTTAGAGGCTTAAGAAATTCGCTAGTGGTCGATAACAGCTAAATTAACAAGTACAATGCTGTTTAGTATTATAAGAAAAAGTGCTCTGTTCTGGTATACTGTTGCATTTGTAAAGTTTCTCCTGGAATCAGGGTATTTCAATAGAACTATCCAAAATACTGTGCATCCTTTGTGAGTTTCCATACTTCTCTGCTTGTAGTTAATGAGAATGAGCAAAAGGTATGAAGGCACACTGCAGACAAGCTGTCCATTGGCTGATGGGTGCCATTATATCTGGAGCTCAGCAGCCTGTCTATCCCTCAAACCTTGTTTTATGGCCATTGTCGCCAATCCAGTCTGTGTTTGTAACAAGCACAGTGAGGGTACTGTCAAACCTCACTGGTTCTGGTCTGTGGGGCTGAGTAGGGGGAGACCACCATCTCTGAGAAGCCTGACCTGGGGCGTCTTGCCTGCATTAGGTTTAAGAGAACAGTGTAGGTGAAATGCAATGTGAGCTGCCTTTCTAAAAGTGGGCAAGCCTGCAATGTATCTGCTTCCAAGCTATATTTTGAAGTTGCAGACAGAAATATTTATTTCTAATTACATCTGTTCCTGTTTTCATTCAAAATGCAAACTCTTGGAGTTAAATTATTTTACTGATTTTTACCACCCAAACTGAGACACGGAAGTGAGGTATTGATAAAGCTAAAAAATCCTTGCTAATCTACATCAATGCATCTGTTGATCTGCTGTAATATATTTGATTGCCATGATATGCTGCAAAAATTAGGAGCTGTGATTGTCCCATCTTTAAAGTGACAGATGATGATCTGTCAGACATGTGGCGGTTCTGGGTGTGCACACCGATATGGATGCATGTATATGCTTATGAATATAAAATATCTTAACTGTTGTGACATAAAATATGAAGTAGGTTAAGCTTGGAATGACCACAAGCACAATGAAATCACAAGTGAGTTATGAGTGCCAATAAAACTTTTATGCAACACCATATTATCATGTCTTCTGCATCTGCTGTGTCTTCAATAGAAAATCTACTTCAGAAATGTTGTGCACATCATTTTAAAATTATATGGTAGTATTTATTGTACCCTTTCCTCTGTAAAAGCCAGAACCCCTTTATATCAGTCCACCTGGAAAGGCCCTAAAAGGAAAAATAATACATAATTTACAAACATACTATCTAAAATATCATTAGGTTTCTAGCCATTAAATATCTGGTTTATATGGTTCTGCACCTCAGAATTATTAGGAGCTAGCAGCTGGGAACCTCTTAGTCTCTAGTGGACTCTGTATATGGAAATTGTTTGAGAAATGTGTTCTTAAGGGAATGCATGAAGTTTCACCATTGTATGATGGTGTCATCCTTCGATATCATGCCATGATGTGCACTGATCCAAATATCTGACCTCTCTCTCTGCAGAAGGCAAAGAGGGAGCAATATGCCTTTGGGTATATTTCCCACTGTTGCTTTCTTGTTGGTATGGTGAATAGCATTTGTAGATTTGCTTGTCTGTTGGGGAACATTCTCTATCATGTAAGAGCTCTTAAATGTGCAATGCTTGCTGCCATGGTGCTTTCTGAATGTTTCTGAAATTCATTTAATAAACATGGGTGTAGTTTCCACACTTGCATTTTTCTCATTAGCAGGAGAGCATACGGGTATTCCTAGTTTTTGCAACTTGATGCTCTAGCAAATTCATTTATGTGACCAAGAACCACCTCTAATCTGAATGTCATCTGACAAGACCCAAGATGAGTTTTGCTCCTGTGTCTGTTGTGTTCTGTTGTGAACTTCACACCCCTCTTTGCTAGCATCCTCTTTGGATTATCAGTGCCAGCACTTTGCTCTGTTAAGAGCATCCGATGATGAAGCTGATGTTGCCTATCAAAATCACAGGTGCCAGAGAAGATTAACAGTGATGGTTAGGCCATATCTAATGAATTCCTGCATCCTGCTGAGGAAATCACTGCTCCCAAATTAAGGATGCATTGTATCAGCATAACAGCAGTGTCCGACACTACAAGTGTATTTCCTTAGTGGAATTAATGTAGAATAGAAATTAGGACTTCCGAGCACATCTTGACAGACACTGTTCCAAAATTTAGCTTAATGTACTGATGCCAAGACTGCTACAAGTTACAAAATCCTTGACTTGAGTCACCTGTGAAACTCCCACAAATGACAATATACCAAATGGCTGGGAGGAAAAAAACACGTTACTGATAATTCTTTCTCAGAAGTTTCTTTTTTATATCTGTTATATCAGATCTCCAACCCTTGTAATTTGGGATTTAAATTTTTTTAATTTTTTTTTTAATATATATGTTTGGCTTTCAAAGGATGCTGTTTCCTGGCAGAAGTAGACTCAATTTTTAGTTTAACTGACTTCCACTGCTCACTTTTAGTGATCCATTAATGCATCATGTAAGTTTACGTTGCAGTATATTACTCAGTTTCAGCAATCTCCTGAACCCCATACAGGACTTTGTAAACTGTAGATTCAGTCTTTGATGTTGCTAAGGAATATTCTATCACCAATCAATTTCTAACTTTTTTTTTTTTTTTTTTCTTTTCTTGCATAGGGGTGTAATTAAGTGAATTGGAAAGAAGGTGTGAACCTCTTGGTGCAGACTTTCAGATTAGATCTAGAATCTCAGCTCTTCCTGATTCCTGAAACTTGATTAGGGGACATGAGGTCCTTAGGCTTGCTTTCTGGAGGAAAAAAAAAGTGTGGTGACAAGTAGTAAAGGCCATGCCCTGTGCCATGCAAATGAGCTTTTACTTGCAAGCAGTTGGGCAGAGACACTTGCCTGTCTTTCTCTTATGTTACTGTTGTGGGTGTTTAAATTGTATAGGGCATCTTACTTCACTGAAATTAATTTGATAGTTCACATCTCATGGAGGTGTAGCTTTCAGGTGTCTGTATGTACATAAAATACTTATATTGGCTAATGGACCTTTTGAGGGATTTTATGGTAGATATTTTAAATTTGAAATTGGACAGAGATGCATCTGCAATGAGCATTGTGAAATCTTTTCAGGTACTTTTCTCCTAAAATATAACTTACAAATCTAGCTGCTAGTGGTCTATATAAAGTTCATAAAGATAAGTATGTACTTCAGAGTGGGATTCAGTAGGATGCTATATTCTGCGGGTAAGGGCATGCTGTTTCCTTCCATATCTTTATCTCACCATTCTTATTTCTTAGCCAGGCTTTTTAAATATAATTGCTATTAGTGTAGAATTATGTAGGGAATATAATTTGTTAGGCATTCTCAGGGAAGTGTGATGGAGGGATTTCATTTGTGTTTTAAGGGCCCGGCTGATCTGCTCTGTCAAGTCTGAGGTGGCAGAGACAGCCAAGAAAATGCAGGCGGTTAAGAATATTAAAATAAGAAAACCTTTAAATTATTTCCAAATTAATAAGATAGGTGAATAAGGGTCTCGGAATTGTGGTACTATATTTGTGTGCCTGAATGCTTCTGATCTACTTCATATGCCAGAGAACTTTTGTAGATCTGGCCATTATGATTATTTTGCTGATAAAATCCAGGGTTTCAGGAAGAGCTGTGGAAGCTTAAGGGGGAAGTATTTGCTGTTCCATTATACACTGGTTGAGTTCTAGCCCTTTTGTAAGCCAATTACTAGTTAATGGAGTTGTGGTTGTAGCTTCATTAAATGAATAAATAAATAAAGCAAAGGAAAGATAAGAGTCTTCGTGAGGGACAAGAACAATTTCTACTCACCTTATGCAGTGATTGGCAGACACCAACCCCAGCATCAGCACCAACCTCTATGTAACAAGGCAGACGTATGGGCAAGGTTATTGTATCCTGAGGTGAACACTCTGCTCTGACTAGATTAAGAAATATAAAATAAAAAAAGTTTAAACCTCTCATTAAAACAAAAAGGCAATATCTGTCCTTTGTATTATCTACACATTGACTTCTACTCTTTTGGGAAGTGTACTGTACGTTTCTGCCCCAAACCATGCAAAAATAGTTAATCCCTTTTCCCTTGCAAAGCTGTATTAGTATACATTGAAACCAACTGAAACTTGAGTTTCCTTTGAATTTCAGAGAAAGATCAGGAGAAGACCCCAGTGGCATTCAACAGTTTTACACCAATTGAACAAATAGCCCAGGAGTAAAATCTGAGTTACCTTTAGATGTTGCATATGGGTCGCAGCAAGTGATACAGTGATGCAACAGGACTAAATGAATGTCTTTTGCATTTCCACCTCTGTGTAAAGTAGAAGGTGCTTTCTAACCAAAAAGTTGTCAGTCTGACATGTATGTATTAGTGATATTACAATCAGAAATGTGAAGCACATAACAGTATTAACTGCTTGCTCACCCCTCTGAGAAAGGTTGCTGTTCCAACAGCAAGGGCGGCTGGACTCAACTTATAAAGACCAGCTTCGTGAAACCCAAGAAGTTATTATGCCAGACATAAACTTCTGTGGGTCAGAACCTGTTTGGTCAGCTTGGCTGCACTGCAACCCCTGTCAGAGATGGCACTCTCTTCCAGTGATCTCCTTCTAACTTCCTTTTCCTAAGAGTCACAATTTGCCACAAATTCAAACAAAAGTGGGTTAGAAGTGATGGCATTTATGCAGATAAACCCCACATGTACACAGTTCTTGGGAATCTTTTCTTTCAATTTGCAGCAGAAAAAGGAAGGGCAGGATGAAGAAAGTGGCTGAAATGACTTAAGAGTAGTTACTTAATAATTTGGCTGCCACTGAAGCTCAAATATTATCATCAGTTTTAATCATTCGAAGACTGGATTACCATTAAATACATCCTGAAGTCTGTACATCCATGCACAACAACATTTTGAAAATGTAATCTGGATAGAAGACCATCAGTGAAAAAGCAAATAGGTTAAATGTGACAGAATGCTAATATTGATGAATGTCCTGCTGTGTTTATTTTCTTCCAGTTTACAAGCTCTGAGGAAGGAAAAGTCCAGAGATGCTGCTCGCTCTCGCCGGGGAAAGGAGAATTTTGAATTCTATGAGTTGGCAAAGTTGTTGCCACTGCCTGCAGCCATTACCAGCCAGCTTGACAAGGCATCCATCATCCGACTTACAATTAGCTATCTGAAAATGCGGGACTTTGCTAATCAAGGCGATCCTCCATGGAACTTGAGAATGGAAGGACCTCCACCTAATACATCGGTAAAAGGTATGGAGTAAATATCTTGTATAGTATTGAATATGGCAGCGTTTAGTAACCTCTAAATTGAAATTTTTACCATCATCCTTTCTTCTTTCCCTGCATATCAAATCCTTTAAAGGGATACAAATGTGGAAATCTGAGGTCTGCATGAGAAAGACACCATGTGAAGGTGAAATAAACCTCTTATTTATTTTTTTATTTAATAACGAACCAATTGCTGTAACTGTTACAGCTGTAAGATGGGTGACAGAGTAAATTGTTTAAAGTTATTTAGCAATTATTGTATTGCATTGCTTAGGATCTTATGTAAGGATGCACTTGACAGGAGCATGGCATTATTCCTTCGGAATAAGGACACAGTCTCTTCATTTTCTGGCTAAACCTTAATGGTAGAATCATGTATTTCTGAAGTTGGAGAGCAGCACATCCAAATACTTAAATCTTCAAGTTAGAGAGTAGGATTTCATTTATCCTTTTGTAACATGTGTAGAAATTGTTTTGACTTCTGAGCCAGTAGGTGTCTATCAACATTTCAGCCAAAATAGACTGTTTTCAATATTAAACACTCTTTTCATGCTCAAACAAGCAGTTGGGCAGCAAAATCAATGTTTTAGACATGCCGCAGAAGTCAAGTAATAGAGGAATCAGTTATTTTAGAGGCTAAATAATCCTAAGCTAATGGTCCTAAATAGTGTTTCCAAAGACTTGCCTAAACTGGATGTTTTTTTGTATTTTTTTCCTTATGCTGCTTGTATAGATGAGTGTGATCCTGCTGTCTGATAAGTATTTTAAATTAGGGAGCAAGTTCATTAACACAACTCAAAGTTACTTAAACCTGGGAATTATGGTTGTCCTGGCTTTGACAGCACTGAAAAACTATCCTGTCTTATTTTAGCTACTGATCTGATCTCATAGTTTAGAGGAAACTTTTTTTGGGAAGAGGCATATGAGAATTTAGCTCTTCATATTTTTTTTTTCTGCATGTTATGAATCTTAAACTCTTAATCTACACTAAAATAGATAGATTGAATATAGCAAGAGGTAAAAGAAAAAGCCACCTTTAAGGGTGGAGGGAGGGGGATAATAGCATCTTATTTATCAGCCCACAACTGCGAATGAATGGTTACTGGTATTTGTGGTGCAAAGGGCTTTTACTTGCTCTTCCATATATGGAAATAATATTAGTTGAGGAAAGTTATAGTTTTCAGGGGATGGAGATAGACGTGGAAGGGAAAAAACAAGGGACTTTCAGGCTGATGATTTATTAGCTGGAAATATTTGCGTCATTTCATATATTTCATTTATATTATCTGCCAAATCATACATAATTTTCATGGAAGAAAAAAAAAAAAAAGAGGTGATAATTACATCATCCAGAGCATGAGTATAACATGGTTTATCAGTCTTCTGATATAATATGCAAATGTTCCCCATGTTTTTCACATTGAGAGTTTATTCTCAGGCAACTAAACAGTTTTTTTAAGGTGGATGCAAAGTGGACTCTGCTGTATGATCTATGATCTGTCTGTTAAAATAAATAACTCTTCCCCAAATTCCTGTAGCTAACAGACATACAGTACTTCTACAAGCTGTCCTGTATTACAGGAAGTCTGATCTCTGCAGATCTCTGTGTATGTTTTCAGAGTATCTGGAATCTGTTTTTCATTATCCTCTTGTGGAATATATACCTGAATACTGAAGCTTCCTTTTTCTGTGAAGATTCTAATGAAGAAAGGAATTTTAAGGGAGAACAAAACCATTTTCATAGACAACATAAATAGTTTTGCCTAGATTAACATGTTTCTTCATATAAAAAAAATAGATAAATATTTAATGTCTTTTCACTCTAATTGATATAATATTCCTGCTCCTCTGTCTATTTGGTGATACAGCTCCTACTCTTCCAGGCATAAGGGGCATGGAGGAGCTGGGGAAGGATTTTTGCTTTTTCTTTTTTTCCTTTCTCATTTTTTTTCCTTGTTTGAGTACTTAGCTTTATACTAAATAGGATTCTATTATTTATGTGTCAGTATATCAAAATAATGTTTGATGAAACAGTGTTTCATTGTACAATATTCCCCATTAGCAGGTTTAAATGTATAGTGCAGGTATATTTTATTATTTCACTAGATCTCCTTACATAGAGACTTGTTAACACATTCGGATCAAACATTCATGAAATTACTTCAAAAGAAATTCCTTTTCATTTATTAAAGTTGCTTTTTGCTGCCCTTGAAGAAGTTAATACGGATAAACAAGCTCACATAAATAGCTTGCAGCGTCACATGAAGTATGGTTGATAATCCTACAATAAAACACCAGACATTATATTTGTGTGTGCCCAAGCAATCTCCTGAATAGACTTAAAGGTATTTGGAAAATTATGTGATAGGTATTTAGATTGTGTAGGCAACTGTTGTTTTTTTTTTTTTTTCCTCTGTCTTTCCTCAAATGTGCTGGTCTGCTTGTGTTAATAATTAAATTTCATAGAATCATAGAATAGGTAGGGTTGGAAAGGACCTTAAGATCATCTAGTTCCACCCCCCCTGCCATGAGCAGGGACACCACGCACTAAACTATGTCGCCCAAGGCTCTGTCCAGCCTGGCCTTAAACGCCTCCAGGGTTGGAGCATTCACAACTTCCTTGGGCAACCCATTCCAGTGCCTCACCACCCTCACTGTGAAGAACTTCTTCCTTATATCTAACCTAAACTTCCCCTGTTTAAGTTTGAACCCATTACCCCTTGTCCTACCACCAGAGTCCCTAATGAAGAGTCCCTCCCCAGCATCCTTGTAGGCCCCCTTCAGATACTGGAAGGCTGCTATAAGGTCTCCACGCAGCCTTCTCTTTTCCAGGCTGAACAGCCCCAAGTTTCTCAGCCTGTCTTCATACAGGAGGGGCTCAAGCCCTCTTAACATCCTCGTGGCCCTCCTCTGGACTTGCTCCAACAGCTCCATGTCCTTTTTATGTTGAGGACACCAAAAGCTTAGTTTTAAATTTCCCCCCAAATACTGTACAGCAATTTAATAATTTTAAATGGAAGGTTCTTTACTCTGCCCTGTATTTGTCACAGCTTTTCTTAAAAGTCTGTAAAGGCTGATGAGTTTGTTTTCTTATGCGTATTGTATAGTGATCACTACAAGTTGTGCTAGCAAATGAACACTTAGGTAAGTCCATGTAATATTTTCAAAGTCAATTACTTCATGGAAATATCTTGAGCAATTGGAAAGTAACAGATAGTTTTCTCCTTTATTTTAGAAATATCTGTATTGTTATAATACAGATCAAATCTACAATGAACGGTATGCATTATTCAAGAAATGACCAGGCATTCTCAGCAGTGTTTCAGTTAAATAACTGATGATTGTAACCTTTAAAGAAATCTCATTGTAGTGACTATTGGTAAATCATTTCTCCATTCATAGTAATCTTTATTTAGAGGCTATCTAGAAGCCATTATATGTTTTATTAATCTTAAAAGCAATAGCCAATGATTTGACATTTGCTAAAAAATGGATAAATTTTCCATTTTCTAATACAGCAGACATCAGTCAATTTTTTTTGGTATATTGTTAAGGCTTTCTGTACATAGGAAGCATTAGTTCTTGTAAACAAATACACCCACAACTTATAGCAGATGAGTTTGAAGATTACAGTTCTTAAAGACCAGGACATGACTCTCATGTGGCAGAGAATAGTCAAAAAGTTATTTATACTCAGTAGGAATAAAATTGTTATTCTTCGCATACTACACACAATTTGTCATGAGTAACAGTACTATTCTCTGCTGTTTCCATCCCTCCAAAAGTCTTTGACTCCTAGTATTTAAGGGGTATGTTTTCAGGAGAGCAGTAAATGAGCTGCTGATCAATTTTTTTGCACTCAAAAGGGAGTTTTCTGAAAGTTCTGATCTGGGAATGGTAATATTTTTATAGTATATACTGTGCATTCAGACGCTAAGCTGTGCTTCACATAGCATGGCACTTGAGTCCTCCTGTGCATTCTGATTGGCTGACCCATGCCAGGCCCTGTAGTCCTTTTCCAACATCGAACTCTTTTATAAGAACTTTCATATTTTGGAGTATTGTCTTCAAATGATTGACTCCAAATTTCTTCATCTTCTTTAGAGCAAGCTGTTGCTGAAAGTGTTCAAATATCTCATTGTGTTCTTTTTACACTATGTCATAGATGTTTTTACCAAGCCATATTTTCTTCCTTTTATTCAGGTGAAGGGAGAGGAGTGTGAGGCACTGTGATGCTCTTTGGTGTGTTGAATGTGTTTGGCTTGTATAAACTTACACCATGTATTTCTTTTTTGGGCAGTCTGTGCTGAATTGCATGACATATGGAAACTAGAGTACATAAAACAACTTTGGACATGTTTTTTCTTTGAATGAAAAAACTAATTGTAGGATTATCCACAATCTCAAGTTATAAGTGAGTTTATCATGAGCTTTTTTTCTTTCTTTTTTTTTTTTTTTTAAGCCAAGTTGTTACATTTTACATTACATAAGTAAGATAATCTTACTAAGTGTCGTGGTTCAAGCCCAGCCGGCAA
>NW_009921707.1:0-326 GCF_000696875.1 Nestor notabilis
GGGGTGGTTTAGCTGTGGCTGAGGAGGGACGGAGGCGCCGGGGAGCTTAGCGGGGAGGTACGAGGGGGCTTCTCGCTCATCAAAGAGCTTGGAAAGTTACCTTGGAAAAGTCTTCCCCTAGAGCTGTCAGATGACTTCCCTCTTCCTGAGCTCCCCAAAATAGGAGAACAGTCACCCAGTGTCAGGGAATCTTCCCTTCCCCTTCTGCTGTTGCTGTTTTTTCCAGTGGGAGGCAGAGCCGGATATTCCCATTGTCGCTCTGCTCCGCTCCCCCCGCGTTTGCTTGGCTCCAATAGCAATCCCAAAAGCTAAGTGATACGGCTTTT
>NW_009921707.1:367-52156 GCF_000696875.1 Nestor notabilis
TCCTCTGGTGTTGTCCGAATATATTACACAATTAAAACCGTGCAGGCTTTGGAAATTGGGGGAGGAAGAGAAAAAGCAAGCAGCTAAAATGTCAGAGAGTGGTAACCTGGTCCTCCTGTCAGAGAAATGCTGTAGCGCTTCGGGCAGAAATGGCTTGGAGGGCGGGGGGAGGCCCGAGGGGCGTCCGTGGTTTGATACTGCCCTGCTGTGTAGTGCGAGTCCCTCACGTTGTCTTCCGACTGCACGGACTTCTGTGATAAGTAACTGTCATGTAGCAGAGAAAATGGTTCTCGAAGGGTTGCCCAGACAGAAAACGAGCCTAGTTGTTCAGCCAGCCCCACACCGGCATGTATCACTTGCCTGGATTCACACGATTCTTTTAGTACTCTGTTCTGTGACTGTATCAGAGACACTGCTGCTCAATCACAGTTTTCATGCTTATTTCATTTTCCATAACTGAGTGTTAGACCTTCATGAGTTACATTATCTATAACTTGCTAGCGTTGCACAGCGGTTTCATTTTATGTGATCTTAGTTTGCAGAACTTGTTTGTAAATACGTTTTGCAGTTACTGTATTGGATTTTATTGTGGTGGACTTGGCAGTGCTTGGACTTGATGCTCTTAAAGGTCTTTTCAAACCTAAATGATTCTGTGATTCTATGATATTTTGGACTCTTAAGTTCTTATTTTTCTATAGGTTTTTTAATTTTTTTTTTTCAAGAGAAGATAGGGAGTGTTGAATAAAATAAATAAATCTAAAAAACCCAACTCACCCAAAGCAAACCTTTTCTTAATAGAAAAGGGAAAGGTGGAAAATCACGGAATCATAGAATCACAGAATGATTTTGGTTGGAATGGACCTTAAGATCATCTAGTTCCAACCCCCCTGCGATGGGCAGGGATAGCTCACGCTAGACAATATCACCCAAGACTCAGTCCAGCCTGGCCTCGAACACTGAATATAATCTACAAGATTTCAATATATATTACTTCTAACTCAAAGCTAGTGGATTTTAAAAACATTCTGTCCATAACTTCATTTGAAAATATGTTTGGGTAATGTAGTTCTGATTTGTTGTACAGCTGTGATCGGAACAGCTTTTAAAAGATACTAGTATGTTGCAAGAAGAGTTGCAGCACTGAAGTAAGCCAAGTTTAACCTTTCATTGCCTAGTGTTGCTTTGGTGTTGGAGATACTATCTGATTTTTATTTTCTTCTGTTTTGTTAATCATTCTTAGCATTTACTGGTTAAATAGGTTGTCATTATGCTCTCTAGAAATAAAAAGCAGTAAACAAGAGCCAAGAATTAACACTAAATGACAATTTGGTAATGATGCCAAGTTATTTAGACCATAGGACCCTTTTGTTTCAGTCTTGCAGAGTTCACTGGAGACTGAAAGTATTTATAAGTCGGACTCCGTGATGTATTTCATTGTGCAGTCAATGACATGTTTGTTTCTCTCACAGTAGAATTTCACTGCCTATTTGCAATTATGTAGTGGACTTAGTAGGGTTTCCAGCAGACGTAAGTTAAAATGAGTGTTTCTTAGCAGCTGTGGAAGAGGCCAAAGGCTGATTTGGCAGGGGTGTAATCTTCCCTCTCACCAGATCCTCCATGGTGGGGAACTCTGCACCATGAATGTCTTAATGTTTTTTACCCAGTGGGTAGCACTGAATAGTGCATAACAGTGCATATATCATCATGGTATTAAACAGCACCTATAACTCTGTCAGATAGCATGTGATAAACAAGAAAACCTTCAATATAGTCATTGTGGGCCAGCTGTTTGGTAGGGAATGTAGTTTGGAGAGGAGGGTGGGATCAGAAAGGTGGACAGCCTCCTGCACATGGGAGAAGCTAATCTGGTGCTGAAACAGATATGCTTCTAGGAAGGTGAGAGTGGAAACTCAGGGGGTAATGTGGGAAGAGACTATTAAGTAATTCCACCTTCCCAACCTATGGTAGTGTAACAGATGGGATAGGGAAGCACAGATTAGTCTTGTGGTATTTGACCCCAAAGGCAAAAAGCCATTTGTTCCTTGTACTGTGTTGCCACAGCTGAAGCCAGCAAAACCATTTCAAGCTGGATTTTTATATTTTATAAATGGGAAGGGAAAGTGATTGGATATTTATTTTTGTGAAGGCTCTACCATGAGAACTTGCTTTCTATCTATGACAAAAATTGTTCAAATGTAATGACTTTGAGGCAAATATCAAATATCTGAATGCTTGATATACATTGAAAGGACTAAAGCTCTCAGTAGGGATAAAGGCCTGCCCTTTCTATTCCAGCTTCTTATACTGCTTCCACACTGTGGTCATGCAAACCTCTCACCATCTTTAGATACACACACTGTGATTTTCTCTAACAGGTACCATGTTGCAACAGATACCATATTGCCACAGCTCCTAGGATATCTTAGGTGCTTTAAAAACAAAAACCTCCTGCAGAAAAATTTCAGTTCAACTGGACTGAAGCACTGTAATGTGTACAATCACAGTTCCAGCCAAAAATACTGAACTTTGCTTTTTAAGAGTCCCCAGAATTGAAAAGCTGCATGCAAAGGCTAGAACTGGAGGGTTAGTTGGTTGTTTCTAGCCTATCACACAAACTTGTTCATTGCTTATTTTAATTTAACTTACAGTGGCAGTTGAATGTCAGTTTTGCATCTTAAAATTCACAGAATATTCAGATGTTAATACAGGAGTTCATAAAATCCTGCTTTCTGTTTAAAGTTTCCATTTTTATAAACCACATTAATCATATCTGCAACTTGCTATTTAGCATAAGGCAAAGAGTGGTCTTTTTGTTCCATGCCTGTATGGCAGCCATCACAATGCATTCTTTGACAGAGAGCTCCTATGCACAAATAATCCCTGATGGTTATAAAGCGAGCACAGTTATACAGAATGCAGAAGTTTTTCCTTTGCCTAAACTTTAAATAGCTTGTAGCCAGTGTTCTTCATAACATCATCAATCATTCTGTAACAGACCAAATGATTGTTTATCACCAAAACGTTATCCTGGGAGTAAATTCACTCATATATGTTCCCTGGAGTGACATTCCTTTAAAAATTCTTTATTATACATTTATTGTTCTACATACTAAAAAAGATTTGTTACTTTGTGGTTACATGAACACTTGTCCTATGTAAATACATCCCTCTCAGAATGAAATATGGAAGCTCGAATGGGTGCTATAAATTGGCTCTAGCAATAGGCAATAATCAGGTATTAAATAGGAGCTGGGAACTGATGAAATCCCTTTATGGTTTATTTCTGGACATCTTAATGCTTGGTCTATTAGATATTAAACTTGAGTAAGGGAAGTGTAATGTTATTTTTGGCTGTCGGTCAGAAGCTGTTGATGGAAACACTTTCAACCTTAACACGTAACTATGAGAACTAGGAATGTTGTTTCTTTTTCTTCATTTCTACTGCAGAGTATGCCAACATCACAGTCTGCAGCAGGGTGCTGATTGATAGCAGATCTGACCCTCCAGACATGATAATAGTGTGACTGGGTGAGAAAGGGCATACATTACCCTTCCAATAGTTCATTGCCATGTCTAGGGTTCTCCTTGTGCCTGGGCAGCTCTCTTAGAGCTGTGTTGGGTGTTTGTATGCTACAGAAACACCTGCAGTGTTAGACATGCCCTTCTACTCTTTGTGTAGGCTACCAGTTTTTAAAAATGCTAGTTTTTACATGCTGCTAATTTAAAAATGTTTTGTCCCTGTGGTATCCCATCACAGTTCTAGTACTTAGTTGTGGTTGCTGGTTGTTCTTGTGGTGGACCTCAGCACCGTGTTACATGAGAGGAGGAAGGGAGGGCTATGTTTGTTCAGGGGAGGCCCTCTGGGAAGGAAGCAGGTAGTGTGTCCAGGACAGTATCATTGGGACTGGGATGGAGCACAGCTGCCTCATGCCTTTTCCTCCATGATCCATCTCCACTCCATCTTCTGCTCTGCGCCCAGCTGGTCTCAGTTCATGCATACCCAGGATGCGCTTCCTTGTCATGGTGTGGTTTGAGAGCTGCTATGTAATCAGTATTAAAGATGGGGAAAAATGGATTTTAAAAAACACTGCTCTGTAGCACAATGAAAAGCCTCATGTGTTACTATAGGATTCTCTTTTTAGTATGCACCAGTGACTAGAAGACACTGCATTCCTTCACGGATTGTGGATTGAGGCCTTGGTAAAATAATTCACAGCAAGTTTGTTTAATTGAATTGCAAAATTATAGTGGTCTTAGTTAAAAACTTGATGCTAGGACATGTGAATTGCTATGGCACTTCTTGAGAATTTTAAGTGCTTTGCTGGGCCCTGAGGCTTGCAAGCTACTTGTGCAGGACTCATCAAAACAGAAGACATTCTGCTGTTCAGATTGTCTTCTCTACTTCTCAGCTGCCTCTGTGGCCTGGAAAAGGAGTGATTGGCATGGAGCTCTTATTTGGAAGTGTCTTTGCCTAGTGTCTTTAATAACTCACAAATGAACTCTTCCATCCTCTACAAACTTCATAGACATGTCACCTGAATGAGTTGCTAAACAGATTAATTAACCCCAAAGCTGCCCTTTGCCTTTTTCTGCTTTGCATTGTTTCCAAGCTGTAACTTGAAGCGTCCTGGTCAGCTGCTTATTTCCCAATCTCCTCAGCAGTTCCTGAGCTCGTCCTCCACACTCTGGCAAAAGAGAGCATCAAAGAAATGCCTGGGTAGTCCCAGGGGGCAAAGCTGAATTGCACTTCCAGCTGTGCAGGTATTTACTGTCACAGTCTGAGCTGCTGCAGTTGTTTTCCTCATCACTGCTGCTCTATAGCATAGTCTTCTAAATGCCTCCCAGGGATGCGGCAGGTAATGAGGCTCGAGGATGGGATAAGGATGGAAGAGTTATGTTTGAGGTGCTAAGAACTTGGATGATGGGTATGAAGAAGCCCAAGGCTGCGAGGGAATTGTAGAGAAAGATTCTTATAATTTCCAGGAATGTGCTTGATGTGCCAAGCTAACCTGAGCAGTGCATGGAGCACAGCTGCAGTGAATAGGTGTGAGAGAAGCTAAGCTGGTTAGTGCTTTATGATGTGAATACCTAAAATTTATTTCTATTCAAAAGGAAAGCTGCGTGGAAAACTAAAATGACTTTAAAAATATTTATTGAAATTACGCAAAGTAAATCACTATTGGGTTTTACTGGGAATGCCTTTATTAATGAGGATCAGATTCATTAACTAGTTTCTGCTGTGGTCCACCTCCTTTGTTCTTTGTAATCACATTGTGGTAAGTAAAAGGAAGGATTATTCTGTAAGCAAGACTTGTTGCTATTTTATAGACTGTTGTATTAGCTATTTTACATGCTCATGTATAACCACAAGAACTTAGATACAGCAATATGGCCTACTGCTGACAAGAGTGGTAACTTGCAGCAAATTTTGTAGAAAACATTCCTTGAATCTTATGCATAACAGATGTTACATGCCATATCAAAACAAAATTAAAGCAACAGCAGATTGGAGATTATTGTTCTCCCTCCTACCCCCACCAAAACAAATTAACCAAGCATATTCTTCGCTAGTTGCTTAAACTTCATAATATCAATGTTAAGAGGAATGTATTCTGAGGAAAGATAGTCACAGGTTATCATTTAGGTTAACATTTCAAAAGCATTTCCAATTATATTTAAAATAAAATAAAAGCCATGACCCTACTTCATTCAACTTGTTGTGATACGCTACTTCAAATGTATTTGATACAAATGTATCACAAATGTATACACAAGTATCATTAGTATTGCTACAGTTTATGTTTTTACAACTTCAGCTTCTTCTTAAGTTACCTTTTCCGTGCTTTTTGGTTGCTGTTTAAAAAGTGTTGGTATGTAACGTTCTTGAAAAAAACGCAGTGGTTGAAAGGAGAGAATATTCATTTCCTTTTATGTTTCTAAATGTAGATGTGAGGATTTTTTCTTGGTACTTTTCTTGAGCTGCTTAAACTTTGCTCTGTGACCCAAGTGTGCTGGATAAATTAGCTCTCTGTTAACGGAATATTGCTATCATCTCCATTAAGTGCTTTATTGGAAGTAATTGTAAGCCTGTATAGATTTTACATTAGCACAAGAAATATATTTCAGTGAAAAATTCTCTGGAACATGGATGTAGAATAATTTGGTTTAATAGGTATTCAACATATGTTCCATATGCAAGTCATTTTCAAACGCAAACCAAAATACTACTTTCTTTGAAGAAAACAACAAAATTGTCCTTGATTTCAAAGGGGCCAAAATGTCTCCGAAAAGAAAGGTACAAATATAGGAAAAAACAGGTAACAGGCAAAATCAGAAAACACCTTTTAGCTTGCTTAGAACTGTTACATAGATCTCATGCTACTCAAGGTGCAGGACTAAGGCAGGACACTGAACTCAGTGAAGTGTCTTTCTTCTACCCTGGTCTTGTTTCCTTACCCTTCTCAATTCTATTCTTTAGTATACCTATTCCTTGCTATCTTGGTGCTGTCATCCCCTCACACCCAGAGGACTAGCAGGCTCCCACGTACTTTTTTCTACTGTATTGGTTGGTTGAGTGAGTGTTGTTCCTCTGTGTCCCTCTGTTACATGACAGTCCCTTTCTTCAGGTGGTGGTGGCGGCTCAACTCTGTCCCAGAAGTTATGTGTTTAGGGGTTGGTACCTGATGATGGGAAAAAGCTTTCTCAGGCTTAAAAGAGTTGCTGTCCAAAAATCTGTACAAACTGCACTGGTTATGCACTGCTCATGATTTCAAGCTTCTTTTCCACAGAACAGCTGGGATTTTTAAAAGAAAAGTTGAGATTCTAATTTTGTATTTATAAAGGAGGTCCCTCTCCCATACAAATGTGTTTCAGCATATGTGTATCCTGTTTTGTAACCTAGCCTATTGTTAAGGTTATCGTGACATCTTTTCCCCTCTCTCAAATTAGTTATTTTCCTTTGCCTAGTCTATTATTTAAAGTTCCATGTAAGCTATCATTGAGGTGGCCACTCTTTTCTCTTTGTATCTGTATTTGGCATTAGCAGGTGGTTTTCATAAGCCACATCTGTATTTTTATAAGGATGCTGCAACAGCAGCCTTCCCCAGATGTGTTCTTCTTGCAGTTGCATGAAGCAAGTTTTGTAGCTTTGGTAAAGGGCAGACTTTGAGCTCTTTTAAAGGGCAGGACTCTCCATGTCCTCAGTAGCCATCATTGCCCATTCCACACAAAATGATGCTTCTGCTGATGTTATGTGACAATGCTGTACTCATTTAAGCCAGGAGCACAAGGTGCTAGCTGCTGGCATTTTACTTCACAGAGTAAGAGGCCGTTTCTTCTTTTCCTTCACTTCCCTTGTTGCCTGTGCAAAAGTAGTTACTGCAGTGTCTGAAAACAACAACAGAAAAAAACAGCTTTTGGAAGCCTTCTAACTAATGTTTTGCATTTTCATAGAACACTTTCCTTCCAAGTCCTCAGAATACTTTGTGAGTGTCAGAATGTTTTGGAGCAGGGATCAGATTTTTTGTATGCAGCGAAGAAGAATAGGGTACAATGTCATTAAATAACCTGGCCAGATCCATGTGTTTGGCGAGCAGTCTCTCTAAGGCCACATACTCTATTTGAGAGAAGTTGTAGCAACATGAGATGATGTGACTGCATGCACATCTTCCTCGGGGAGTGGTGCAGTGGTTGGATGCTAGTCTTGTGGAACCTTTGTGCAGTACATGGTGAGGCACCACTACTGTGCACAGAATTTATACAAGTTTTGGGTAGGATTTCCCTGGTTTCCTCTTCTTTAGTCCAGTGCTTTATGTGAACTTTAAAAAGCACTTGTAAAATCACCCTGCCATCTTCCTGTCTGTAGCATAGATTTTAAACAAAACAATAAAGGTTTACACCTTTATAGAATTTAAGGGTTTACTGTAGTAGCTGCTTTTGGTACAATGAAAGAGGTACCTAAGAAACAGAAATGAGACAGTGCATTGCAGTGTTCAGAGTCATTTATTTAATTGTGACTGCAGGCTGAAGTTCTGTCCCGGTGGAATGAAAACTGACCACTGTATCCGTGTTCTGGTTTGCATGGAAATCATGACATTTGCAAAGAATTTCTTTGATGCAAAAGTACTATCTCATTACTCAGTAAGCAGCTGGGAAATCAAGGGTGGATGAAACTGGACTGACTGGACTGCAGCTTTAATTTAAATTCTCCTTATTACATGCTTTCTTAAATGCTGGTGGTATGGCTGATGAAAAGACTTTCCTCTCCTCTTTCCTCCTCTCCTCAATGCCTCTGCATGAGGGAGAAAACACCATTTTGCTACAGCTTTTCAAAGCACTGATGGATCATCAGGAGTGTTTCTGACATGTATTGCTCAAGAAAAATGCCTGATGTTCTTGTTTTGGCAGTACAAGACTTCAGAGGTGATGCAGACAAACACTCTTGTACTGAGCCATCACACGGGCAGGATTGCATAGCTTACTGTGACTGGAGGAGGCCAGCTTGCACTTCCTCTTCTAGTTCATGATTATATGTATCAAAAGTCTGGTAAGATTAAGTGAAGATAACTGGTTTAGAAGGTGTGTATCTGAAAAGACCACTGACAATGTCTTGTGTTTATCTCTTTGTCGTGGTTTAACCCCAGCTGGCAACTAAGCACCACAGAGCCACTTGGAGAAGTAAAAGTGAGAAACCTCATGGGCTGAGATAAAGACAGTTTAATCAGCAAAGCAGAAAATGCATACAGAATCAAAGCAAACCAAGGAATTCATTCACTGCTTCCCACCACAGGCAGGTGTTCAGCCATCTCTAGGAAGGCAGGGCTCCGACTCGTGTAATAGTTACTTGGGAAGACAAAAGGCTGTAACTCAGTATGTCTCCCCCTCCCTTCTTCTTCAGCTCTTACACTGAGCATGATGGCATATGGATATGGGACGGAACATCCCTTGGGTCAGTTGGAGTCAGCTGTCCTGGCTGTGTCTCCTCCCAGCTCTCATACACTCCCAGCGTATTCGTTGGTGGGGTGATCTGAGAAGCACAGAAAGCCTTGATTCTGTAAGCACTGCTCAGCAATACATCACGCCTCTGTTATCAACACTGGTTATAGCACAAATCCAAAACATCCCTATGCTAGCTACTAGGAAGAAAATAAACACTATCCCCACACATTCTACACCAAATATTCCTATTATTTATTGCCACACAAAATTTGCAAAGGAGAATTAGGGGAAATCATGTGAGGATGATGGTGATCACTAGGAATGGTGAATTTTGACTATCAGATTGTGTTAGTCATTATCAGACAATGAAATCTCTGTGCAGCTAAGAGGAGACTTGGAAGATAACTTGTGCAGCATGTCTAGTATAGCAGCGTGCAGTCTTGGTGAACTCTGTGTACTTGGCTTCAATATAGATTTTTAAATTATTTATAAACATCTGTTCTGAATTTGGTAGGAGGATTGATGACAGGGTGTGTACTCCTGTTTGCAAGACACAATAAACCAATTATGACTTAAAGAAAAATATCCCAGATGGTGTTCATAGTTCTAAATAATGAGAAACATTGAAAACAAACTTCAGGTAAATTTACTTGATTGATTATTTTTTGGTTTTGTTTCTTAATTAAAATCTCCTGCCAAAGTGGGGGTGCTCATACTATTGGCAGCTTGACTTTCACAGGTTGCAGCAGTAGGGATAAGGATATAGATTATGCTGATGACGCAAAGGGATGCTCTGTTTGGGAAAGTTGTGGTTGTAGGTACCTTAACTTGTCAGTAGAGTGAAGGAGCTCTAATGGCTGAAGGCTTTGATGTTCTTCTCCCATTTCTTATGGAGCAGCATGGACTTTTGGGGCTCGTCTCATTGCACCTTTGGTCTCTCAACAGATGTGTCCTCAACTATGGGACAGAACATACACAATCGCCCAGAACAATAAAAAATCTCTGCCAAAGGGGAGGCATTGATGCTGTTGCTCTACTGCTTTTGAGGTCCTCCATCTTAGTACAGGTTGAAATTGGGTTTAGAGTTAACGTGGGTGGTAAGAATTGGAAGGAAAGTGTAAGTACTTACAACATTTACAGTGAAGGGTTATTTTCAAAGGTTGGATGAGTAGACACAATTAAATTCTTTCAGAAGTTCAACATTTCTCATGTACTTGGGTGGTATATATTGGCTTTGGTATGTTTGATTGGTGGTCTGCATTTGTAGAAGCTGTTTTGGTGCATGACAGGACTACTACTACTGACTCCAGTAAAAATACCGGAGTATTTTTATACTGGAGTATTTATACATGCTTGAGTGCATGTATATGTTTTTGAAATAAACAGATGACTTCTCAAAAGTCATCTCCTTTGTTCCCAAGTGCCTGACTGTTATTTGAGAGCGTGGAGAAGTAGGGCAAATTTTATAGCCTAAAATAAACAGCTGCCCTGTTTCTTTCCACCCACTTCTTCCTCCAGCTCTGTATACCTTCTTGCACTTCTGTACTGTGCCTGAACCCATCTGAGTGAGATCCAGCATGCTGTGTAAATGTCCCTCTCAGGAGTCTTGATGCTCCTGTGATTCTTTTCTCCTGGGTCATTCTTCTATATCTTCCAGAGTGTCTGTTGTCCCTCTGGGGTATCCTTAGCTTTATGTGTTGGCTGCAGTAATCATTAGTCGTAGGTACAGCAAATGGTAAAAGGAGACCTCCTTTGGGCTGCCCCTGTTTTTTGGGCTACCACAGCAGCTTTGCTTTTGTCATGTCTCTCTTGTAGCTCCCTGTGCAGCCCTGTCACTGCATTCTGTTCTTGTGTCCCTGCTCTGCTGCTGGGTCTGCATTTCTCTAAAACTTTCTGTGCCTGAGAAGATCCAGGTCTTTCCTGAGACATGTACCATTAAGTGGTCTTTCTACAGCTTTATATTTGTACAGATGACTTCTTTTCATGGAAAGTAATTTCAAAGAGAGGAATTTCCCAAACATAGCATGATTTTTCAGAAGTGAGGAAGAAGGAAGGATGGGGAAACTACATGTCAGGATCACTGTGACTTCTGAGCAGAAGTGTGTTACTAGAGAAGTGTACTTTGGAGTTGAATTTATTGGTATAAGGAATACAGCTGTCATACCTGTGGAGCAATGTGCCCATTCCTAAGGATGAAAAATTGTTTTAGCAGTCAAATGCAGACTGTTGTGCACATTTGTGTAATGCTTTACTGATAAACACAATTTTTGCTGAGAGAGCTTTTGTAGCGTTTGCAATCCAGAGTTAAGGTCAGAACATCTACAACAGCTGTGAGTCTGCTTTGCCTCCTGGGCTTTGGGTATTAAACTGTGCTTTCTTTCCCAGAGTTCTATAGTTTGTACCTAAATGAAACATGATATAAACAGAGGAGGTTGAATGTATGGTTTGTGGAGCTGGTGGTAGCTTCAGGTCCAGTTCTGTTTATGCTCAATGCTCTCCGGCTATAAGCTGCCGCAGAAGGGATCGGTCTCCAGTCCTACCACCAATGTATCCTGCCCTTTCTCTTGCTTTGGCTTAGCAGCTGTATGAGATCAGTGCTCTGGAAGGGCTCACTGGTCCTGTGGCACATTGAGTGTTTATTTTGGCGTGTTTATTTTTCTGATCGCAGCTGATCTGAATCATTGCATGGGGGTGTGATTGGTACATCAGATGCAAGAAAAGAAGTGGGAACACATGTGTCAGGTTGGAGCAGCAAAGAGAAATTGCCTCTTGCAGCAACAGCCTGCAGTTAAGATAAAAATCTGGGTGCTGTGAATCTGCACCCAATTTATCCTTGTTTGCTGGTGGCTTTCTTGATATGAGACTTGAACAAAGCTACTTGAGTGTTGCATCAAACTTTTTGTCTGCAGAGTGAGGAATCCTTGTTACCCTGTGGCTGAAGGTGGTGTGGTGATTTTATTGTGTTGTCTTTTTTAATATTTATTTTAATACAAGCATATAAATACAAGTTCATAAATTTTTATGTAAGATTTTTTTGTGCCTCAAAGGTTTTATGTTTGGAATTTGTTTTTTATCTTGAATCTTCAGTAATGACTGTGGCCTGAGAGATCATCAGGTGATGAGAATCCATAGCATAAAGTCATTCATTCATTCACAGGGTTGTGTATAACACATGTGGATTGAAGACAGTGATTATTACAGCTGGGGTCTGGGGCATTGCTTGTTGTTGAGGTTCTGAGCTGCTTACATCCCTAAACTTACTTGTGTTGGCAAACACTGGCTTTTTACAACATCTATGAAGTCGCACATGTACAGATTAAATGCATCAGTTGCAAATTTCTACCTTAAGATACAGCTTGTACCCTTAGGCCCTTGTTGTCCTTGTTCGTTTGGTCTTTAGGAAGCGTTATGAGGCCTCCGTTCAGTCCTTAGCTGTACATAATGCAACATTTGGTACCCAGCTGTATATAACACAAATTCTCTCTCCTTTGAGTGTTCCTTTTTCTCCTGGGGTCTGACTCAGGACCCTCGCGAGTGATGTGTTGAACTGCTGAACACTCAACAGCTTAACCAAAACCTCTGGGAGCTGTGTTTGCATTTTCTCTGTGAAGTGCCATGTATAAGTATGTATTACAGAGGATACTAAGTTTAGTCTGTTTCGAGGCAGCTTCTCAAAATCAGTCATGTGAGACTTTACAGAGACTTTAAGGTAAAGCATGATTTCTATCCACAAAACAGGGGTGGTCTATACTCAAAAACACGTTTAAAACTTCTGTATGCTTGTAAAGCTCAACTGCTACAGGGATAGTCTCTGTAGAAGTCTTAGGTGTCCCAAGACATTGTTTTGAATGTTGTTTTAGTACAGGAAGTGTGGGGTGAAAACTGAGAACTGGAGAGACCCTCAGAGGCAGAGCATGTTGTGCTATGTACTGCCTGGAAGTTAGAGCTGTCAGTCAGTGGCGGGGTAAATATGTCTGTACATATGTAAGGAGAAAAGACAGATCTAGGACCATGAATGAAGAATGGTCAACTGGGTTTGAATTTTCTAACTCTTCTTTTATCTTATTTGGTTTTAACTGACCTGATGATAAGGGATACATATACAGCTAATCTCAAATGACAGTGTCTGTGCCTTCAGTTTAATTTTAAACAGTAGGACAAATATGCAATTTCTTCCCGCTTTACAAAGGCATTTATCAAAATACAGGTTTCATCAAAATTAAACCCAGTAAAGCTGCTTACAGGATTTGTCAGTATCAGAGCAAAAAGCAAAAGATGGAAGAAATATAAAGGATATTTCTCCTGTTCTTAGCCAGTCAGTACCAAGGTGTTTATTTTTCTACTGTCATAGAAGTAGGCCACTGACCTCTTCTTCCTTATTTCTATCTTGCTATGTATAAAAAAATCCATGATAATTATTGAGCTGTCATGCCGTTGGTCCAGAAATAAGGGGTTTTTTGCTTTGGCCACATCCTTTTTATATTGTTTTCTAGCGTGACTCATTTTGGAAGTGGAAGTTGGCTGTAGTAGCCAGTCATAGCTGCACTGAGGAATTTTAGACAGTGCATGGTCCTTTGGGGAGCAATCCTGTTCATTTACATTTCAGCACAGGTTTTTTTTTTTTCAGAGTGTACTTTTTTGAGGACTACAACAAACACTGTGGATTTTGTGGTAAAAATCAGACGGTGCAGCCTGATGACACTTGTTGCTCACAAGTATGTGATGTGGATCCGTACTCCACAAAGCATAACCAGTCTACCAGTGCTCTGCTCTACTTCCTTGTAAATGTGATTTAAAACAACAACTCTTAATAAGAAATAAAATCCTAACAAAGTATTTAGGACAAGGACCAAGGACTTTGAAACTGTTTCATCACCACCGTCCTGAAGTTTTTCCCCCCCTCTCACTATTGAGGTACCTGACTGCTGCTGTGCAAATGCTACATCATGTCACAGACTGTCTTATAAGCAAAAGTATCTGGTTTATATCTCTGATTTGCAGTTTGTTAAAGTAAACACACATTTCTGGGGTTTATGAATTTGACATGCACCTTTCTGTGTCTTCATATTATAAATGGATTTTTTAATGTGTTCTTTTCTAGAGAGAGTGCAGAAGGAGGAAGAGTGATTGTAGAAGTTGATGGCAAAGTGGCAAAAGTCAGAAACATAAAGGTATGTTTTTCTGTCATCTTCCTTTTCTCATATCCTGATGTTCTGATGCTTTTCTGTGGTTGTTTGGCTGTGGAATCATTCTAAATGAAATGCTAAGGGAGAAGTTTAAACCAGCAGAGCTCTAGAATAACTGCAATAAAAGTGTGAGGGAGGATTGTTTTGGTTTGGGTTTGTTTGGTCTTTTTTTTGACAGGGGATGTAACATGTAGTTGTGTTTTCTGTATTTTATATTTGTGAAAGCTTCTGCAGTCTGGCCGCATGCCATCATTCAAAGCTGTTAGTAGATTGTTTGGGATTTCGTGCTTATCTCTCTAACATCTGCATAATTTCTTTCCCTGGGTGTCTCCTCCCCCCATACTTGCACTCAGAGTGCAACTGACTTGCATGAAATGGAGCAAAATGTGTTCAGCTACACTTCAGGCCTTGGTAAAAGATCAAGAGCTATAAGAATAAACTGAATGTAGCTGTCATCATCTGTGAGAGCTCCGGAACCAGTGTGCATGGGAACCAGCCCTCTGGTTTAGGCTCTTGAACTACTTAAAGCTGCCATGGCCCTTCATGAAATTAACAGAATGGGAGCAAAGCAATTTTGTATTGTCAAACATATTTCTTCTCAAAAGGCAAATAAATGAACGATGAGATTACTGTGGGAATCCTGGAAGCTGGATGCATTTTGTATTTCTTGTCTCCTTTTCCTTTATATCTGCAAGCAGTTTAGCTATTCTAAATTGCTGGTTCAAGAATACATTAGGTTTTGAAGAGAAACCCTGCCAAAAATGGAATGAAAGGAGTTAAACTATTTACCTTTTTCCATTATAGTTATTTTTGTAGTGAATACAGGTGCTTGTTTTTAAAGAACGAAGGGGAAAAATATTAGTGGTGTGAGAGGCCTCATGGATGTATAATGTTGCTTATGTTTTGCCTATTTCCTTTTCAAAGGATGTATTTATAGAATCACAGAATGGTTTGGGTTGGAAAGCACCGAAGGCTCATCCAGTTCCAACCCCCTGCCGTGGGCAGGGACACCTCACACTAGACCATGTCGCCCAAGGCTCTGTCCAGCCTGGCCTTGAACACTGCCAGGGATGGAGCATTTACCACGTCTCTGGGCAACCTATTCCAGTGCCCCAGCACCCTCACTGTAAAGAACTTCTTCCTTATATCTAACCTGAACTTCCCCTGTTGAAGTTTAAACCCATTACCCCTTGTCCTACCACTACAGTCCCTAATGAAGAGTCCCTCCCCAGCATTCTTATAGGCCCCCTTCACATACTGGAAGGCTGCTATAAGGTCTCCACGCAGCCTTCTCTTCTCCAAGCTGAACAGCCCCAACTTTCTCAGCCTGTCTTCATACGAGAGGTGCTCCAGTCCTCTTATCATCCTCGTGGCCCTCCTCTGGACCTGCTGCAACAGCTCCATGTCCTTTTTATGTTGAGGACACCAGAACCTTACACAATACTGCAAGTGAGGTCTCACAAGAGCAGAGCACAGGAGCAGGATCACCTCCTTTGACCTGCTGGTCACACTGCTTTTGATGAAAGGCTGTGAGGTGCCCCTGAGCTTCCCTCAGCAGGTGGAGGCCTCAGCCCTGCAGCTGCTTAATGGGGTCCAGCTGAGCCTTGTCAGACCCAGAGACCTTATGACTGTACTTGTTTAAAGGAGCTGTGGCTGCCTTGGCATCCTGGAGAAGCCATAGCAGCAGGGCTGGCTGCTCATGGCAGGCTGAGGAGGGCTCTTTGGAGACGCAAAGGGCTGATTTCTGGATGTTTGCTCTCTTGAGGTTTCGTAATTGGTGAGTTTTGTAAAGGGAGTGAGTTTGCTTTATGTATAAACTAAGTTTAGATAGCCTTTGATGAGTCCAAGTTAGTGTCTAATATTTATACACTAATGTTTATATTGTTTTATCTGGGGTAGGTGCGCTTTGTAGTTCAAAACAAAGCCCTTCATTCCCTCTGTGATCAGGGACTGCTTTTCCTGAGGTGGAGGTGTTTTTTTTTATCATTTTTACCTTTAACTTTCACACTGCACTAGGAAGGCAGTGCTCCAAGCTATCTTCTGCTTATGCTGCAGAAAACCTAAGAAAATTACAGGTAACTGCATAAAAACATCTCTGAATCATGACACTGAAAGTTTTACTATTGAAGATGAGCAGTAGGCTTGTTAAAATGTTAATTATGATCAAAGGAAACCTTGGTTATACTTAATTGAATATGACAACTTTAGAATCGTGCAGGATTTAAAATTCATGAAACCCTTTTACTTCAAAGAGAATGTAAAGTTATTTCTGTCCTCTTTTGTTTTGCTTTTTCTTGGTTAAAACACCCCAGCACCTCACAAGCCTGTCTGATGGGTCTGTAAATCAATTTTCCCTGTAAACTTTACAACTGGCAGCAGAGTTCAGTGCTTATAGCACCCTTTATCCAGTGATCTGGCAGACAGCACTGTCACCCCTGGTTTCCAGCCATTAGTGAAGCAGTTTGTTTAGTTACTAAATTATAACAAACCTTTTTTTTTCTGCTTATGTTATCGCAAAGGTTACAGTAATGTTACCAAATAGGTCAAAATTGCATGTGGAAGGTGTTAAGTTTGTGTAATGTTTTGACTCATTACTCCCGTTCTTTGATGAGTAGAACAATGTCTAGTTCCTTGTTCATAAGATTAACCGTTTTATTACAAATCACTTGGTCAAGATTATACAGAAAGACTTATATAAGTCCGCTAATTTCAGTCAGTTTCTGACTATTATGCTAGAAAGGCTTCAGCGACATTGTTACAAACCCATAAAGGTTGGGTTTGTAGAGTACGGTCTCAGTGATAGAAGCATTAGCTTTCAACCTTGACTAAGCCAGGAGGAAATGGGGGAAGAGACTTGCATTTTCAACTGTGCAGTGAGAAAATTGCTTTTGTTTTCTCGCTTGGGGTCTGATTTCTGTCATGTGGTTCTCAGTAAGACAGAAGAATGACAGAAAAATATCTAAAGGTTTACAGAGCTTTTCTGCCAATATATAGATGTTGTGAAGGTTAACTAAATTGTGTTTATTGTATACAGCCTGGAGAACATTAGCTGTAGTAAATGTACCCTTCAGTAAGTTGGGTTTCTCTTCCTCACTCTGGGCATCAAAAAAAAATTGAATAAAGAGGACAAGCTGTTTGCCATGCCTTTTCCACAATGCATATCCTAGATAAACTTCCTGTTAGTTTTAAAATGCTTACTTTTTGGTCAGCTTCAAAGTGGTCTTCCTGTTTCTCCTTCTGTTGTCAGGTTGACAGTAGGCTTGATAGCACTTGGGACTCAAGAGAAAAGATTGTGGCCTTCAGCTTTGATTACTGCTACTGGTCAGTTGATCCCGAAGATCCAAAGTATGCATCTCAGGAAATGGTAAGTGATGCTGTTCTTCATGTCTGCGTACCCATCCTGTTTTGTCCTTTATGATCCCATCTACAGGAAGAGATTGAGACATAGGGTACATGAAATTTAATTTTATTTTCTGCCACTGAAAGCTTCACTTAAGACTGAGCTAGTCCTGTGAAATTTGTATTTCAGGTACTGATGAGCACAGGGTTGTTTTGCTTCTGGGAGTCAATATTTGAAAAACTATCAAATTTGTCAATTATCAGAACTATAGGTGGAATTCTTGACTGTGCTCTGTTTCTGTCTTGGTGCAATAGTGTGGAAGAGGTTTGGGGAATTTGGGAAGTGTATTTAGTGTGTGTGTGCGTGTGTGTATATTATAAAAGTTGACTTTCTAAAGTACTCTGCACTAGATAAACTTATATTTTAGAGATTACGAATCATAAATCTTTAAATGTTGATTTATTGGGGTTCCCCCCACCCTTTTTATATTTTCTTGCTTGGTATTTTGATTTTTGTGTTCTTTGTGAGTTTCTCTCATCATACGCTTAGAAAGCTGGCTTTCTAGCTGAAACAGTTTAGCAGATAAATGTTGATGAATACAGTCTGCCAAGTAATTTTGTATCAGTATAAAAATTATCAGAAGTGTTACATGGAAAATATAAATATTAGCTGAAAAGCATAAATTTTTGTTCTGATTGTTATTAAATACAAGTGCAATTGAAAAAGAATGTAAAATGCAATATAAACACAGCTTCTTTTCTGTGGCTCTGGAGGTATTTCAGACAATGTGGAGAACATTGTGTTATAGAATGTGGTTTTATCCAATAAAAACACTGAGGGGAAACATGAACTCCCTGGCCACGGACAGTGAAGTTACAGGCCATGGTTTCCTTACTTGTGCCTTGAAGCTGCCTGAGAGGATGTCTAGTGCTGCTTCATGTAACCATTGGGTTACTGAGCCTTAGACATACACCTTTCACGAGTTAAGAAAAATTTAAAGATGGGCTGATGCTTTGAAAAGCCTAGAGTCATGAGTGAATTTCTTGGGCTTTTTACCTGTCTTGGTGATTGTAGAACCAGTAAAGCATACTTTAAATGTCCTTGAGAAGAGGGCTGCTGGAATACTGTAACCTTGCTGTGCTTTTGTGCATTTGTCTGCCCCCTTATACTGAATGAATGAAGTTTATTGTACTAATTTCATGTTTTGAATCATTACTTCAGTGCTGAGCTTGAGGTTTCTAAGCTTCCTTATGGCAATGATGCTATCAGCAGCCAAAGGAGTTACGGTAATACTGTCATCTCGTAAAAGCTTTCTTTCATGAGTTGACCTTGGATTACTTTTTCCTTGAAGATGTCCTGCCAACTGTTACCATATGTGATTGGTGTATTGGCTGAGGATGACAAGTAGATTAATGTATCCGCCTTCAGGTTCATTTTTGTGGAATGCTGTTTTCTAGTAAATTGTCTATTTTTTCCTCTGGATGGATGTATGAAAACGAATCCTTAACAGCTTCTTCAGTTGTTAAGGATTCTGTGACAACAAAACAATAGTGCACGGGCTGCAGATCAAAATCCTGTTTATGTAAAAACAGGATTTTAAAGGTCCGAATCTGCTTCTTTGACTACTTCTTACAGTTTCTTCCAGATGTTAACATTGTTCATTTCAGGTTCTAGTCCCTTGCATTCCAGAGATGACTACACCAAATGCGTTTTATTCCCTATATATTTTGATCATACAGTTCAGAGGTAGTTGTGACAGACTTAAGTCACACATGTGCAAATACTTTCATCCAATGTTTGGATGAGAAGTTTGGATTTATTTTCTGTTTATAAAGACTGTGCTCTCTCTGCCACCTGTATTTCCATTTTGGCAAATACAAGTAAAATACGTGTTGCCCACCTTATCTGTTTTTCCTAATACAGTCATGTTAATTCTTCTATTGCCTTTTTTTAATTAAAAAGTTAAAGAAATTAGATATACGGAAGGTATTTTATTCACCCTAATTTCACAGCACAGTAAACTGAAGAGGAACTGAACCAGTTTAGTAAAATCTGCAAAGACCGTGTGACAGATCATGTGTCTTTATTTTTTTTTTTAATAGCACTGAAACTGGAAGTGCTTTTCCCTTTGAAAAGCTGAGCAAAGAGAGTAAAAAAATAGGAATTATTTTTAAGAAGTGTTGCAGTCCATGTTTGTTTTCTAGGGCTGGCTTTAAAAACTAGTTCTCGCTTCATGATATGTACAAGCTTTTTTGACCAACATTGCATAAGTAATGTAAGCCTCCTCATCTCTGAAAAGAGAAAAGTTTCAAACTAAATCAAATGAAAAACAATGCTGATTTTTGACTGCTGAAAGAAGACCCCATCATTGTCAATGTCTGTGAAATAGGTTTCTTAGCAGACAAACTGTAGGATAGTGGTCGGTTTTGGAGGATGGTTTCAGGTACAAGTGGATAGACTTTGATTGTTATTCAAGACTATTTTTTCATTTAAAATATTTGAGGAACTAGATATGAGCCATAGTTATGTTTTCTTTATTTCTTTCCTAACTGTGATGAAATATGAAGCTAGAGAGTGTTTCTAATAATGACCCAGCAATTTATAGGCTTAATTTATAAGTCTAATAGTAGTAGTCTGAATTCTTAGTCTTCCTTTAGCAAATACATAAATTCTTCACAAAATGTAAGATTTTTTTTAAAAGTTCAGCTATGCAAGTATTATGTTCATTTTCCAAATAAGTTGAAATCCAGATTTTACAATGTGACCTCTGTTTTTTAGATGGCCAGTTTGGGATCCTTGTGCCTGTTGCTTTTGTTTTCTCACTGGGCAGCTGAATACTTTGCGCTGACACTGAACTGAGGTTTTCATCTGTTTTCACAGTTGTGCAATTCTTTCCATAGGCGAGCCTACCTTCTTCTTGTTAAAGCCAGTTTTGGGGGGTTTACACATGGATTTGTTGGTGCATAAGTAGAATAGAGGAATCAAGAAATGCCCAAAGGGAAAAGTCACTGGCTAAATCAAGCAGAGCTACTGGCCACTAAAGGAAGAAAGGAAACAGATTTGCTACATCCTTCTACATACTGAGAGATGAGTGAGGCAGTAGGGCTTCATGGCAGAGAGAAAGAAACTGAGTATCAAGAACTTGTGTGGGACCAGAGAAGGAACGGGTAGCAAATAAATATGAATTCGGGACAGGGACAGAACACTTAATGGGCAAAATAGGGAATGAGAAACAAAAGGGTACTTGAGAAGATTATATAGGCATATAAGACAGAAAAGCCAGGCATGTTTTTTCTGATTTTAACTCTGCAATTTGTTACATGCATTTTCCATGGTTATATACAAGGGAATGGTTTTCCAAACTGTCACTGTCAATACAAAGTTATACCCTTAAAAAGAACAAAACGAAAACCAACCAAAATCAAAACTTCTGATGATGTTCCTTTTCCTGCCATTTTTGAGACAAACTTGATTTTTCTCTGTGCCATGTTGTTGAAATAGTTCAGTCTTGCAGAGGGAGAATGCTGAGTGTCTGCACCAGGGCTTTACCGCTTGCAAACAATGAAGTAGCTTCAACATGTTTCCCTGCATTCTTGTATTAAGTTTTTCTAGGAGGTGAATTTGATACTATATGAAACCTTCTTTAGTAAAGGGGGACATTTTATGTAAAAGTAACTATTGCTTCCTTCTTCCCTGCCTCCTTCCTCCACAGATATCTTCAGGAAGCTGTGTGTAGTTCATGATTGTTCTCCAAAGACAATGTTAGAAATCCAGTGCTCTTTAGCCATTATATAACTCTGGCATTATCCTTTAATAGAGATCAATGACATATTTCCATTTTGCAGTAAAAATTCTATGTGAGAATGATTTCTTAATGATATTTAGTGTTATAATTTTTATAACATTTTTATTTTATTTTTATGTAATTTATAGGCAGATTCAGGCTTGCTGATTCATTCTGGTGGTTGAACATAGTAGATAAAGGTACTTTTGGACCTTTTATAGTCATCCTGCAAACATATAAATTTAAACTTATTTAAATTTTTGTCTGGCATAGAACAGTCTGTTTCAATCTCTTGAGTTTCTTTTGTAAAACCTAAAATAGATCTGAATCTTCCTTCAAGTCTTTTTTAGCTCCACCAAGCAAAGGAAAATGTTTAAAACAGTTGCAGACTTAAGTAAACACCCATTTAAATCCTACCGATGATGGGGAGGGGGAAAAATCAGCTTAATCTAATGTAAGCACAGTTAAACAAAATCTGAAGGGTATTCTGTGCAAGAGTATTCTTAAGGCTACAGGAACACATGGAAGCATGAAGTATTCTTGTTGCTGGTTGTTACAGTTTCAGTCCTCAGCTTCCCTCCAGCCATCCTACCCATCCGGTTATTGTGCATGCACAGTAACTGCGGTGGGCAAACTGACCCACAGGATGTGCAAGCAGGTATTTACACACAGTAGTTGCCATAGATAGCTGGTGTGTAGCAATCTGTTACTTTTGATAAGAGGAATATGTGCCATGACTAATAGGCTTTGAATATTAGGGATAGTGAAATCCAGGGGCGTGTTTAACTGCCCAGCTTGCCCTGGTTTCAGTGGGATCCAGATCTCCAAATGCTTTTTCCTGAAATGTTTTTTGTAACTCTCAAGCTTAGCTGTTGTACCTCAGTGCAACAGTTAAATGGAGATGTTTATAAAGGAAATCATAATTTAGATGTTAGAAATTTTGCCTCAGGCTCTTGAAAGAATGAAATAAATGATATTTATATGGGTCAAGAAATTTCAAACTTCACATGCACTTATCATTGACTTGATAAGGATTTTGTTTTGATTTGGCATAATGATTAGGTTTATGCAGATGTGAATATTTGAGTGTCTCTCTGAATATTATCACTTTCAGTAATGCTGTGACCCTTATTATACCTTCTAAGATGAATCATAAAAACACTTAACCAAAAAGGCCATGACCAAATGAACAGGTTACTGTCTCTGAGGTAAATCAAAGAAATATGAGAGTGCACAGAGGTGGTTGTAAACAGCTGAGTGATGATATATTTTTGCTCTTTTTCCCTGAAGGATGACATTGTCTTTCTGATAAATGGCTGCCTATCCAGAAAAAAAAAATAAAAAAAATAATCTTGGTTTCAAGATTTTGTATGGGTTTCTCTGTATGTGGAGCTTGCACTGTGATGTATCACATGTGAAAAGTATTATCCTAACAAATTGGGATGAGTTTACAGTGAGAAAGTAGTAAGGGTATGAAAACAAGGTCTATTGCAAATGTCAATACCTGCTCCTAATTTCTTGACTTTTCCATCCCTACTTCCCCTTTCTTCAGCACTGGGTTACTAATATGAGTGAAAGAATAACTGCCTCTTTTGATTCACTTTCACTGTGCATTTGAAACATTGAGGATTTTACAAGCTCAGAAGCAAGATGGTGTGTTAAATTAGAGGTTGTTCGTTTCAAAACCTTATATAACAAGTGACACAGGTTGTCTGTACGTCCCTTCCAAATGCGCACTAGGAAGAACCCCTTTACATTCAACCACATTATCTCATTATTTCCATCTTTGTTTATAAATATATTTGTTGGGAAGATTGTGTTTTATTCTGTGCTCTGAAGGCATAAATGGGGGTTACTCATGGCTGATGTGAGTGAATGCACATGACCCTTATAAACAGATTTTTCAATTTCTTAGTTGTTTTAAAAGTACCATAATTGCTTTTCATCACATTTGACTTCCCAGGATAGTTGGGTTTTGACTACTTCCAGCTAAGTAAAATAGCTGGGGAGAGGGGCAGATGGGCAGATGTATTTCTTGCCTACTTGTCAGTGTCCAACTAAAAAGCAAATAGAAGAGACATGTTTGTTTTATATGCAACATCTTCATTAGGGTGCTAGGGGTTTTGTTTTATTTTTGGAGAGTTTTGTTTGTTTGTTTCACATGTTACTTAAAAAAGTTTAGAAAAGTTACACAACAGTCTTGTTTGGAAGCAAACAATTGCAACATTTTTTCCAGCCATTCATCAAACTAAGTCACTGTGCTTGCTCCTCTTATTTTAATTTTTCTATTTATTAATGCAAACATACCACACTTCTGAAGAACTTTAACTGGGATGCCTTTCCTTTGAAGCTGAGTTTGTGATGTTTCTGTATATTCACTGTGGGATTCAAGTTTTTAATTGTCTTGTGAATTCTCAAGACAAATTCAAGATCTGCTACCTGGCATATGTGCTTCATTCTAAAAATGATAACAAAATAAAGCTGTAATTTACATCTCCTGATGTTGTCCCTGGGTCGGCACAACCCCATGCGCAGCTACAGGCTGGGCGAAGAAGAGATTCAGAGCAGCTCTGCAGAGAAGGACTTGGGGGTGGTGGTCGACGAGAAGCTTGACGTGAGCCAGCTTCAGTGTGCGCTCGCAGCCCAGAAACCAACCGTATCCTGGGCTGCATCAAAAGCAGTGTGACCAGCAGGTCAAAGGAGGTGATCCTGCTCCTGTGCTCTGCTCTCATGAGACCTTATTGTATACAGTTCGTGTGTCCTCAACATAAAAAGGACAGGGACCTGTTGGAGCAAGTCCAGAGGAGGCCACGAGGATGATCAGGGGCTGGAGCACCTCCTGTATGGAGACAGGCTGAGAAAGTTGGGGCTGTTCAGCCTGGAGTGGAGACCTCATAGCAGCCTTCCAATATCTGAAGGGGCCTATAAGGATGCTGGGGAGGGACTCTTCATTAGGGACTCTAGTGGTAAGACAAGGGGTAATGGCTCAAACTTAAACAGGGGAAGTTTAGGTTAGATATAAGGAAGAAGTTCTGTACAGCGAGGGTGGTGAGGCACTGGAATGGGTTGCCCAAGGAAGTTGTGAATGCTCCAACCCTGGAGGTGTTCAAGGCCAGGCTGGACAGAGCCTAGTGGCGACATGGTTTAGTGCGAGGTGTCCCTGCTCATGTCAGAGGGGTTGGAACTAGGTGATCTTAAGGTCCTTTCCAACCTAAACCATTCTATGATTTTATGAAAAATCCTTAAATTTCTTTCTTTCCTTGCCCCCCTGCTCCATGTCCTGGTGTAAAAGAGAAGGAGGTGGTGGCTGTGGGTGTAAATGGCATTTTGGCATGAAATATTTGAAAAGCAGTAAGCATTCCATCCACAAGAATTTATTTTTTCCTCCAGTCCAGAGGGAGACAGAAGTGAAAAGAGGAGCATGCTATTAAGAAAAAAAAAAAAAAAAAGGCTTTTTGTGCAGTAATTGGATCAGTATATAATGGATTATGATGGAGGGAAGGAAACCACCATGAGTGCATGCTATATATCTTCTGCCAGCAACACAGCTGCTGTGTTCAGTTAGTGATCGAATAAGGTCAGTTTTCTGGCTACACCAACATTTCTTTGCAGAAAACTTCTCTGGGAACTGTTGTGAATAATTGCAAACTTCAAAGCAGGCTTTATTGGAAGACAAAAATGAAACAAGCTGATTTTCAATTTACTATGCATAACACGAAAAATGTATTTTGGGGAGACAAAAATTAGTTTGAGATAACGGAGGAATTAATTGACATAAATAATTATGTAGTTGTGCACGTTCATATGCAACTATAATGCAGATACATTTCGAATATGAAGCCTAAACAGTTCACAAGAAAGGATTAAGCTGAATATTGGTAACAAGTTAAGGGAAATCAAGAAACTGTTTCACAAACAATAGAAGGACATTTTCTGACTGTTCAATCTGCTACTGCTCATACACACTCATTTTGTTTCCTTGATAGGCACTGACTGTGGCTTGCTAGATACAAAGAGTATGCTCTTTAGAAAAGGCAGGCAGTATAATTCAGTAAATACTACAGAAAGGATCTGTAAGTGCATTCAGCAGCTTAGAAGAAAAAGAGAATAAGTTCTTTGGGTTGCCAGTTGTGTATATTGCAGTGAACCTGCACATTTGTCATCAGTGTTACTTCCATAAACCTTGTGATTTTTCTGTGTCTTAGAAGTAAAAACAAAACTTTGGTACTGGTGTCATGCAAACTTTCTGAAGTCATTTGACAGCATATAGTTATTTGGAAAGGTGATTATTTTATTTTTCAATTAGCTTCTAGTGACAGAGGTGCATTTAAAAATCCAGTCTCTTAGGTAGATAAGCTGCAGATGTTGATTGTTCTTTCTTACTTGCAGGTGGACATTCAGCTTAAGTTTCTCTGTGTAATCACACCGCAGTCTTTCTTCCATGCTCATAAAGTACTGATGTTTTTTCTTCTTTTAATCTAATATGAGGACCATTCCTTCTGCTTTGTGAACAGGTTCCCTTGTTCATCTGCAGGCATTTCCACAGCATGGCTGGGCACAGATTCAAGGTCATATTCGTGGTGCTTCCCAGGTAGCAGGTTGATCCAAGATTCATTTTTAACCTGCAGTGTTTTTTCTCCAATCTTAGCAATGTTGTGTGAATAACTTCAGTTAAGGCTGGTCTTCCGGGAACCGAAATTACTGAAAAATTTAGTCTGAACTAAGCCTCCAAGATCATGTAGGTCTGCAAGTTCTGTAGTCACTGGATGGAAGGATACTGATAGACTTTTAGTAGAAGACTCTGGCAGATTTGGGAGTTTATTTTATGAGTTTGGGGGTTTATTTGGATTTAGTGGGCAGCTGGCTCATGAAAGATTTTGTTGGGTAGGACTGTGCTAGCATTGAATGGTGAGATACATCTATTGCAGCAGCTGTGATAAGCTCAACTTAGCCATTTTGTTTATTTCTGAAAACATGCCATGTTTCTGACATGTTGCAGCCATGAGATTGGACTTGCATGCATAAGTAGCTAAAGCCTGAAAAGCCTAAATAATGTGCATGTGTCCTGTTTATTCAAGTGTTTGGTATGAACAGCAATTGTTCCTTTATATCATAGCAAAACCCAGTCCTTTCCTTTTTAATAGATTTGTGTTTGCTTTATTTATTTATCTTCACTAGTACCTAACTTTTCTGTTTTTCTGTTAACTAAGATGATATGCCTCACAGAGATGTGTGTGTGGCCTTGAACACAAACTGAATGAATCATCCTTTTGGCTGGATCTGAGCACCTGCATGTTGACTCCCAATGCTGTTTTGTTTTTAATCAACAAAAAGCCTGCCCTTGAGAGCTCGTATGTGAAAAGCAAAATTAACATCTCTGCTCAGTTGTGGCTTTTATGCTAAAGTAGTTTCTGTTGGCAGTGCACCTAAATTGCATAAAAACCAGTGAAGATGAATAAAACTAATTAAGTCTAGAAACGTTTACAGTAACCACAGTACATCAAAATCACAATTCTGAGTGTCGGAGTTCAGGATTCCTTACACCCAGATGCTATTATGACTGGGCCCTCACTCTTTTTAACTTCAATGTTATAATGTCAAGACATTCTCAGCTGAAGCAGGGGAGATCATGTTCTGTATATTACATTAACAAATATATTTTGACATATATCTTACCAGACTATATCACTCTCACATGAAATAGTTGATTACAAAGTTATTATTTATTCAATTTAAAATAGGCATACTTTCAGTGAGATTATATTTATACCTCATATATGGTTTTGAAAAAGAACTGTCCACCTCTGTAGGATCTTGTTTGTTTGGACTATGTCTAAAAAGAGGAACTCAAACTACTTGTGCAAGGCTGCTTTATGCCTTTCATTTTGATAGCTTAAGTTTTCCGAAACCATAAAAATGTTGCAAGTTTTTCCCAGATCTTTAGATTTTAGTAGAAGATCTTTCAAGGTATGTTTAAACTGGGATTCAGCAAAACAACATCCAAGAAAGAGCCAATTAGTTTGAAGGAGAACAGAAAGAGACATCTTTATCTTGTGTTAGGTTTTGCTGAGTGTGTTGTGTTATGATAGCAGAAAAAGGATTTGAGTAACTGCCCATAGACTTAGGAATAGATAAACTTTTTTGGCTAGAACAACAATGTTGAAAGCTTCATGGGTAATATTTTTTGTTATCTTCATTGTGGAAGTATGAGGTTTCCTGGTGGATTTTAAAAGCCAAAAATCTCTCAGAACAATGATTCCCAGTCTTTTGAAGCGAGTTCTTTTGGAGCTGTTTATGACTCTCACAGTAAAGACCACAATAATTATTTTGCCACATGACCAATAAATGTAACATGAGCAGTTGGAGGTATGATCAAAAGAGCTTCCTTATAAAGTGCCGTGAAAGCACATATCCCTTTGGGACAGGAAAGGTGCATCTACAAATTCCATCTGCAGAACAGAAAAGTGCTCTTTAGCCATTGGGGTTGTAATCCACATGCCTCGGCTTTGGACTTTGGCATTGCCTCACACATCATCACCAGGACCTTCTTGTACATTGGCAATGTTATTGGTGAAGTGGATAACTTGAGTTACCCTGCATCCTGCATGTCAGGCATGAATGAATTCATCATGCTGTTCTAGTAAGAGTCAGTGCTCTAAGGCTGTTTTCCAGTCTATCTTATTTTGATGTTCTTAGGTGTATCCTGTTTCTTAATGATTGAAAGTAATGGCCAGAGTAGCTCATTGGAAAATGTTCTAGTCCACAATCTGAGGCTGTTACTTGTTCTTCTTTAACTTTTCAACAGCTAACATTCTTATATCTTTAATTTCTAGTGTGTCTTTTAACTCTAAACCAAGAAATTGACACTGACTTTTCAGCTCATTTTCAGAAAATTAGCAACTGTCTTGATTCCTGTATATGGGCAATGAGATAATTTAAAGCCTGGGCTTAAACAGCTTTTGATATTTTTAAATTAAACTTGAGTTCAGCAGAAACTTGAACAATCAATGCCTTAAAGATCCATTTAATCTGAAAAGACTCAAAACACTGAAAAGATTTCAGAGGATTGCAGAAATTTGCTTCTAGCTCTTCACATTGTCCTCCTTTACATCATTTCTGTGTATTTGACTCTGGTATAGCACAATGCTTTTATTGTCTCACATACTACTGCATGTCATTTGCATAAATTTACTGCTTATCATGGTATATGGAATGTAATCTTTTTCTATTCCATTTGATATGAATGTACGTGGCTTTCTACAACTAAATGTCATTGGCATGTTCAGTTGAAAGAGATAGCAAAACAGATTCGGTCATCTTTTGCTCCTCATTTTACTAAGCTGCAGTTGATGCTTTTTTCCTCATAGAAAACAGAAGCCGTATCTCTACAAGTTAATAAAATGGCCCCACTTAATGTTGGGGTATGGTCAACATTGGGGTAAGCAGCGCAGCTTACTGCTAAGTTGTTGGTTACTGCTGGCACTATCCCTGGGCTGGGATAGCTGGTACTTCTCCTAACAGTTTACATGCACTGCCCAGGAATGGGCAGGGATCATGACCATTCCTGACTGGCAGTTTGCATATGGCCCCCCTGCTTTGGAGGCTGAGAGTACTTGATAGTATGAACATAGGTTGATCTGGTCCATGTGGGCTGGGTATGTTTAAATTACTTTTTTCTGTTGTAACATACACTTAAATAAAAGCATGCTTAACAGAAGATAATTCTAAAAATGAGGAAAAACACCCTGGGAGAGAAATTATTTGATAATAGAAATCTGGACTAAACAATGATATACAAAGTATAATATTTTTAAAGTATGCTTTTAAAGTCCTTTTCAAGTCAGATTTGACTTTCTATAAATGGTTGAGGGACTAATAAGAAAATGAAGTGTTACAAGTGAAATGCTCTAGTTTGTACAGAGCCCTGTGCTACTTTGACCTGTTTGTGCAGCTTTGATCAAAGTTGGCAGCCAGTTTTTGAAACAAAGAATTTGCAGACCCTGGGTCTTTTTAAGGTTTCCTTGAGGAGAGCAGACTATAAGATGTTGTGTAAGAAACACCCAATGGTTCTGCTCTAAGCCTTAGCTGATTTCCCTGAGGGGTAGAAAGCAGTCAAAACCAGCGTGGTTGTCTGAAAATCACCCAGCAACTTTGGCATGAGGTTGTTATATTCAATACTCTTTTAAAACAGAAACAATATTCTTCAATAACTGAATTTCTAGTTCTCTATCTAAAAGAGGAAATAGTGGAAGCAGAAACATAGCTGATTAGGTTGTCATATTCCAGTACTGCCTCAGGTTGTGTGTGAACATTTATTTTTCTGCATCAGTTTACAATACCACTGTAATAAGACAGTTGTATTAAAAAAGAGTTAAGGGATGTGTAATTAATACGTATTGATTTAACATATGCTCATTACAATAAACTTTTCGGGACAGAACTGACAATGTGAGTTGCAAACTATAAGTGACAGAATTTATACCTCATTGTAAAGAGTATTGAACTAACACATTGGGAAGTATATGTGGAAGGGTTGATAGTTATTTAAACATGGCATAGATACATAAATGTCTTGCATTTTAATCCTTTTTAAACCACTTACTTTGGACCTCCAAGTCTCTGCCTGTTCCTTGCTCATTTCTTGCCAATCTAATGTGCTGCATAGAACAAAATTTTAATTTATAAAGCAATAAAATTTATTGTATCTCCAGCTCGGAAGCATTTAAAGTGCTGATGAAATGTCTTCCTTGTGTCTCATTTTAAAAGGAAAAAATAAAGTCTATTTTATTAGTCAAGGGTAAAATTATGCTATTTTTCTTAGACAATCAAATGTGTTCCTCTGAATGATTTTAGAGCTTCCTTTTTTATCCCAGAAAGCATTGTGTCTGAGAGGGAAACTCCAGTATTGTCTTCACAGGAAATGTCTTGTCATAATATTATGAATGTTTTCTTTTTTTTTTTTGTCAGTTTGCCAAAAGGTTTTTACTCATCTTGGTAAAATCAAAGATTTGGCTTATTGCTCAGCTTGTAATGACACAGAAATGTGTAACCTTACCATGGGACATAGGAATTCCCTGTTTCTGATGCCTCTTTTTTCTCTGATCTTTAGCAGATTTGCCCATTTCTATTTTTGAACATGTATGTTACCTTTCCCTTTATGGAAGTATTGAGCTGGTTGATTTCTTAGGTATTTCATAACTACTGTCAGATGTTTAGTTAAGCAAAGTGTAGTATGAAGCACTGAGCTATCTTCATAGTTGGCTTTGCCGTGTTCTGTGGTTGGTGTGGTATGAAGTGAGCAGGGAAGAGAAGTATGGTGTAAAAGAGTAACTATGTCCAACCTAAGTAATTTCTGGCACCAGGAGAGCACAAATAGAAACTGGCAGTCCCTGCAGCCTCTTAAATGTAACATTTTTGATTAGGTGAACTGTTACTGTTCATAGCACCTTTGGCTGCTGATATGCAGCCCCCCAGTACTTGTAAGCTGGAAATGAAGAGAGGCTGCTGACCTGGCAAAAGAATGGAATTAACAATTTACTCAACCACTAGTCCTGGCACGTTTTGTTGTTAATATATTGTTGAGAATAAGATGCCAAGAGCTTTCTCCATGAACTCATAAGTGACCTTAAATTGCCTCCTGTTCTTTGGATTCTCCTGGAAACTGCTAAAACACTGTAAATTTAGAAAAGACTCTTTTCCCTGAGGATCTTGTACAGATCTAAACCACCTTTTATTTTAGAAGGCAGCATTCTGTTTTTATGCAAAATAAAGACCCCATGAATCTTCAATGCTGCAACAATATTTGAAGATCTGAACCGCAGTCAAGAAATTTGCTTGGGGATTTGACTGCTAGTTGTTGATCTTCTCAATAAATATTGAGGTGGTATCTGAATTCATGCAAGTGTGTATGTTTTTCCTTCACATCCTTTTTGTGGAAGTCGGCTGTGCATTCAGTCCTCTGAGCAGTCAGGAAGGTGTTTCCAAACACAAGTGTAAAAATAGTCCCATTGCTGTCAAGGGCTTTAATTAGTGGAAACATCATTGTTTTATCACTGCTTCCTGCTCATGGCAAGGGAGTTGGACCAGATGACCTTTAAAGGTCCCTTCCAGTCCAAACTATTCTGTGATTCTATGCATGTCTCTGCCTGTGAGAATAGTGATAGCAGATTACCCTCCCTTGTGAACTGTGCTTAATGAAGATAGCTGATACTTCTTGTAAGTGTGGGATGAAGCCTACACGAGTGCAACTAGATTTGATGGAGTATCTGTTTCTCAACATCTGTTCTTTTGGCAGTAAGCCCTGTGTATATTCTAAAAGCTGGGCAAACTTCCCTCTCTTCCCTTCTATGTCTTTACGCAAACAAGCTACAGAAAAAAGATCTCTCTAATGATTAAAACAGGTACAGACCTAAGTCTGTTGCCTGAAACTAGCAAGAATACATTAATCAACCTTTTTTTTTTTTCCTTCCTGTGAAACACAAACGCAGAAGCAATTGCTGTGTACTACTAAGATGTGTCCCTTAAACCTTTTCATGTCTCCAATTATGGAGACATAATTTCTTTTAAATATAGACACTTCAGCCTTAAAGTGGCAACACTTCTAGCCTGTATAGTAACATCATAAAAAGAGTTATTCATAGGCAACCTGAATGGCTTTATTAATAAATATACTGCTACACCTTGTTTAATATCCAAAATTCTAAACAGAATAAGTGTCTATATTGTATTATAGAATCAGGTTAAAAGTTGGTTCTTCCTTTAATACGTCTGTAACAACTTGAGTCAAAGAATTTGTTTTTCACTGACTGACTTTGATGAGACAACCAGTGCACTAGAATAAGAGAACATGGTAAGCCACTCCTTTCTTTGCTCAACTGCTGCTGATTCTGCGTGCAAAATAGAGGTTCTTCAATCCCAGCCTTTGCACGTAAGACTGCATTTACTTGCACACTGAAAGAGAAACAAATTATCCCAAGAAATCTGTAGCCCCTTTTTACATACGCTGCTATAAAGTGGAAAATTTTATAGTAGTTGCTTTTTATTTGGTTTTTAATGTTTTGAGCTTGGACAGTGAAAATTCACTTTTAAAAAGAAACTGTTCAAGTAACTTTCATTGCTGCCATTTTTATGCCTTTTGAAGTCTAAAGGGAATATTGGATTTTTTTAATGCATCAGTTTTCAGTGGAACTCTTATATTTCAGTTTTTCAAGATTACGTGCCTTTTCTTTGTTTTTTATTTATCCCTGGAGGTATTTAAGACTTGTAGACGTGGCATTTAGGGACATGGTTTAATGGTGGACTTGGCAGTGTTGGTTTTATGGTTGGACTTGATGATCTTAGAAGTCTTTTCCAACCTAGATGATGCAGTGATTCTATGATTAGCTTATAGAATTTATGTAGGTGGAACTCAAGACACGCTTTATTGAAGCCATTGCTGTACATCTTTCCAACAGCTCTAATAGTTGTAATTGCCAGAAACAGAAATTTACAGTACAGTTGAGACCAAGCACTAGCAAGCTCCATGAGTGCTTGCAAGGTTCATCCAGATTAAACAATGTCACATACAGGAAATTTGCTTTCAGAAGCATAAAGTCTATCAGTTTTGGGTACTACTGAAATTCAGTTGTTGCTGGTGGTTCCACAAAAGGAATCTGCCTTGCAGAATTTCTACTGGTATTTTAAAGAATTGTTGATAGAATCATTATTTTCAATGTCTTGTCATTGCTTTTGCTTCATTTTTACCTTCTTCTTACAATGCTGTTGTACGAAGGTGAAGAAATGAGCTTATTGCTAGGAAAGTATATTTTATAGGCTTAAGAATTGTTTTCCAGTGTAGTGATTTTAAGGGCCAAAGAATAAAAAATATGAACTTGAATTAGCTGATACATGAAGAGAATATCTATACCTAGATGAAGGAGAGGAGGGGAAGGGAAAATCTAATCTTGTGTTGTCTGAGTATTACAGATGATTGTTAACCCTTGCTGAATTACTGAAACATTTGGATCCCCACTTTTCCTCCTGCCTTTTGTAATAAAGTGAAGGAACAATCTTTTTTCCATCTCCATCCTCTGTCTTTTCCAAAACTTAATGAGCAGTTATTTTCAGAGACACTGCTGAGAATTTATATTTGTCTTTGCTGCCTTAAACAGTAAAACTTGCTAATTTTATGTTGTTGTTCTTTACTTTCCTTTCACATGGAATCACAGACATCCACTAATGACCTGGGATCCTAGCCAAGAGCTAGCAGTGGTGGGAGAAAATGTAGGATATTTATAACTTCATTATAATTCATTATTTATTCCTTGCTCTCTTCATTGAAAGAGAGATATAGTTCAGTATTAAAAACCAAGTATTCATTTTGCTCATTTTAAGAGGATATCTGTAAACTCCTCCATTTTTTTTTTCCTTTTTGGTAGACATTCAGACATAGATAATGATGATATCACACCATTTAAAGTGACAACTTACATTACTTTTCTGGCATGAAGTAATATCTGGGCCACGGCAGTGGGATGTCTAAAACATTTTCTGGTCCCGTTGGAGTAAAGCTGTGTGATTGTAGAGAACATTGTGCTGCTTCTTCCAACTGTGACATTAGCCTTTGCTAGACCTTTAGAAAAACTGAAGCTTTTCAATTCCCCTGTGGGTTCCATTTATGCATGGTCTGGCCCTGAGTTCACAGGAGAAAACTCTTCCTTCACTGTGTATTGCTGGCACTAGAGTAAGTCAGTGTGTTACTATTCTGCTGGTGAAGATGCACAGCACAGAAATTAAATCTGTCCCTCTGACGTGCAAGCCAGCAAACAAGCACCCATGTGGATAGATCAGATCTCAGACCTGCAGTCCTGGGTTCCTGGGATGGAGAAACGAACATGGACAAATGCAGGATATTTTGACTGTGTCTCCCTAACAAATATTTCTGTTCTCTTGGAGAGAATTACCTAGCCTAACACATACTTCTCAATTTGCTAAATGAAGGGGCTTCATTCATTCCTTGATGGATAGGATTCACCTGTGTTGGTGATAGGCAGATGAAATACCAGAATAAAACTTACATAAAATACAAGGTAATGTGTAAATCTCAAAGTAATCATTAATAAAGCAATGTGTAGAAAACTTTATTCTGACAAGTAGCTGGATTGAGCTAAGTCAGATAGTGATACAGTGTCAAATGCTGCAGGGTTTGGATTGTATGGCTGTTGCATTCAAATTCCTTGTCTATAATCTAGAGACAATACAATAGGCATCCCTGTAGGGCAGGAAAAGAGGCATCTGAGAAGAATGTGGTTTTGTACAGGTAGATGAAATACCAGGTGGTATTTCTGTGATAGGCACCTGATCTTTCAGGTTGATGTTTATACTCAAAAAAGAGGGTGCAATTCAGCCCTTGGTGATGCAGCACTTTAGAACTTTTAAAATTTCGAGACTATTAAATGAGATTAATGTAATAAGCACAGATTTTTTTTTTTCCTTTTTAATTTTTTAAAATGAGATAGACTTTTGATAAGTAGATAATGTGTGTTCGCATGATTACATAATTCAGTGGTGAGGCACTGAAATGGGTTGCCCAGTGAAGGTGTGAATGCTCCACCCTTGGCAGCATTCAAGGCCAGGCTGAACAGAGCCTTGGGTGACATGGTTTAGCGTGAGGTGTCCCTGCCCATGGCAGGGGGGTTGGAACTAGTTGATCTTAAGGTCCTTTCCAACCAAAACCATTCTATGATAAAATGGCTGGAATATAAAGCTACTACTCTGCCTAGTCAGTGCTTCCCATATTCTCCCCCCATCCCCCAGAGAACCAGCATGTACATATCATACATTATCTATGACTTTTTCTAGTATTTTAGAATTCCACCTAAATACTTTAATCAAGATTGAACTTTCATGCTGTTAAAGGTAGTGTGTGGATGTACATTACCACACACATCAGACATTGAAATTAATTTTTTCACTGGAAAAAAAATTACAGCTGATAAGATGAACAAGGAAACCATTGTGTCTCCCAGGGAGAATTAAAGCACAAAGGGATTTAAGGACATGCAGGAAGTCTGTTGGCAGAGCCAAGAACTGAACTGTCTCTTAAGTTCTGGTGCAAATGCCTCTGCTGCAGGCCAAGCTTCTTGAGCTGGAGAGAAGCTGTCCCTTTCACTGCCCTTCTTCCGGTTTGACAGGGAAAAGAAACTGAAAAGGCTGGATAGAAGGAAAAAAAGTAATCCTAGTTGTGAAGCTGTGGCCTCTTAACAAGAGAGAAGAAATGTTCCCAAACTAACCAACCGATGCCTTTCCCCCCTCCCGCCTCTTTATCCCATTCAACCCAAAAAGTAATGTTGCTGAAGTAATCCTAATGTCACAGTAAAGAGTTCTGTGCAGCTGATCAGCATAATGTGCTTCCCTTTGCTTGTGCTTTCTCTGGCTGTGTACAGAAAGCCCTTCAGCTGACGTTTGTTTAATGTTCCTTAAGAGAAAACACGTGTGGAAAAAGCCTTGTATTATTGGAACAAACCCTTACATTTGTTTTCAGATATTCCTTCCTTGCATCCTCTTTACACCTTTTTTTTTTTTTGCTTTAAATTAATTTTTGGGAGTTTCTGAAGGTTTTGGGACCAAGGCTTTCATTATGTTGCCACAAATTCTTTAGTTCTGCATACTTCTATTTCATGAGGTTTTTTCACCTTAAGTCCAAGTCTTGGATGCTACATCTGAGATGTAGCAGCAATGTAATTAAACAGAGTTTGGTCATAACCCAAACAGTAACAGCTTGAGGGGGCAACATTCTCTAAGGAAAGCATACCAAATGTGAGATACTGCATATCTGTAGTTCATAGTGGAGATGGTGGCAAATAGATACTGCACAATTGAGCCTCTTATGTCTTATAGAGTTGCTTAAACTGTCATGATCTACTGGTTGAGAGCAATTTTGTTTGTATATTTATTTTTATATACGAAGTTCATTTTGTACCTGGATCTGCTGCAGTTGTGTTGATGCTCTGAAACTTTCTGTCTGCATCATCAGAAGTTTTCTGCTTTCTTGTTTGCATGGCAAGACTTTAATGGAAACTGGGCTGTTGATTTTATTCATCATTATAAAGCCATTTGGTTGGCTCTATGGTGAACAGCAGCTGCTGGCCATATGTCTTACCTAAGTTTAGCCTTTTCCTCTTTCATTAAATCAGTGGTATTTTAAAGGCTTTTTTAAATTGTTCTGTACAAGAAGACAATTTCCTTCTGGTTTTGGTCCCAGTTATTAACCTGTGGGAACTTATCTTGATATTCAAACTTTAGCCTAATGTTTTGCAGTACAAGTGGCTTGCTTTTAGTGAGCTGTTTGTTGATATTGTGGATTATGCCTGCAGCAAGTAGTGATGTTATTTATTCAAAACTTTTTTTTTTTTTTTTTAAATTACCAGAAGGTATTAATGTCTGGATTTTTGCCTTGACAAAATAAACTCCCTTGAAATTTCTGAAGCTTCCAGGATTAGTTTAGTTTCTTAATGGTAACACTAACTATTGACCACTTCAGACACTTGCAAATAAGAAAACAGTTATCGTAAATATGAGACTTAGATAAATTGTTTTACTTGCTTGTTACTTCTCCCTCTCTTCTATTCCTTCCACTTCCTTCTCCCTTCTCCTCTGCTTCAGAGTTGGTCCTAGCCTGTTTGCTGCAGTCTAAGCAAAATGAAAGCATTCTTTATCAGAAATTATTTAGGGTAAAACCCCCAAAAAACTCAAAAAAACTTTATTTAGCAATATTGTTCCCTTAAATTTGCAAAAATGGCATTACATGCTGGCCCTGCAGGTTTATTGGGTGTTACCTTTTTTTCATGTTACTCTGAGAGTTGGCTTGAGTGACCTGGGGAAACCCCGCAGCATAACAGACAATTTACTGTAGTTTAAAACAACTGCTTTCTGTTTCCTTGGGCAATTCAGGTTCTGATTGGATTAAGAAAGAAAAGTTTTCTTCTCAGGAAATTCCTATTGCCAAACCTTTTTTTGTGATAGAATGCCCCCATTATCTTTGAAATTAAAGCTTTTACTACTGTAAGAATGTTATATATATTCACTAATGAAAGTGATGAGACACTGGCACAGATTTCCCAGAGAAGCTGTGTCTGCCCCACCCCTGGAAGTGTTCAAGGCCAGTTTGGAGGGGGCTTGGAGTTATCTGATCTAATGGAAGGTGTCCCTGCCTATGGCAGGGCGATTGGAATTAGATGGTCTTTAAGGTCCCTTCCAACCCAAACCATTCTATGATTATCCCAGAACAGAGAGCACCCATTGCAGTTACAATGTAAAATACATATTTGCTGTCATCAACTGCCCTAGTTGCATATCCGTTCAGTGCACAGTAATTCAATGAAAAGTCAAAGGCACTGATATTAACTGAGCCTCATGTTACAATAGTCAACAGCATTAGTTTGAATCATATGCATTAAAGGAGAGTTCCATTATCTCCAACTTTTTGTTAGGCTCAAAAGAAAAACTGACAATCAACACACTTCTGTCTTGGTGTGTGACACATAGACATGTTATAGATTACAGGGGTTATCCACTGGCCATTGGTTTGATAGTATGTAGGACATCAAGAAATATAAAAGAAAAAAAAGGCTTCATAATACACACAGTTGGGAGAAATATAGTATGCTAAAACTTCTGATCCAAAAATACATATGTGATTTTGAAAAGAAGAGTTTAAAAACAAGAAGCTTCACACTTCTAATATCCAAGCAAAGATTTCAATGTAAAATAGCAAAGTCAGAAACCCTCACTGTTGATAACTGTCTATCAATTATGATGTGTGTCTCCATGTCATATTTCATTTCTTCTTGGTACTAGCACAAAAAATATGTGCTTTCATTCCAGGAAAAAAAAAAGGTCATCTGTCTGCTATGCATATTTATACACGGGCACGCAGGTCTAATGTGATAAAATGTGATATAGTCTCAGGCTAATAGGGTATTTTTCAGTATCTTGAAAATACATTATTCAAGAAAGCTGTGCAAAAGCCACTATAAATTTTTACTTTTAAGCCAGCCAAAGAAAGAGATGAGCTTCAAAAGATTTCTGATTCTGCTGACCAAATGGGAAAGGATCAGAATAAGGTGTTGCTTCCCTGTTATAAATCATCTGGTAGTAAAGCTACCTTCAATTTTTGTATCTTTTAGCAATGTGAGGTGCATTTCCAGTTCATATTTGCTATGTTATTTTAAAATGGTCTGTGTGGAGAGGTTAAAATTCTCAAGTATTCTTGAAAAAGCAACCCAAAAAGTCTTAATTTGTTCTATCAGTTTTTATTTTCTTTTGAAATGGGTAATGTATCCAGATTTTCTTATCGGGGTGACCTGATACGAAGTGCAGGGTTTTGGTGCGGTTTTACGTGTTCTAAGCTGTCTGCACTTGACACTTCATGATTTTTCTCTTCCAGTAGAGATTCAGATGTTGTTTGCAGAGTGGCACATTCAATTGACCTCTGATACATTTGGATTTCAAGGAAAATACGTAGTCAATCTTTCTAGCTTTTAATTTTAAATAGGATTAACTCAATCTTGGAAAGTAGGCTGCACTGAGGGACTACTTTTTTTAGTTTCCCTATGTAACAGCAATTACAACCTGGATTTGCCTTCGGTTTAATATTTTGCTTATGTGCCATATGAAATTTCTTTTGTTGTTGATATATTTACTTGGTTAAATGACACTGAATTTTTAGGATTTAGATGGTCTCAGAATCTGTCATTCACATGAATATTTAGAAAACACACAGTTAGCAGGACTTCAACTGAAACATTTTCTGTTCCTGTCTTCAAAATTCTACAATCCAGGTCTAACCAGCATGTATTAGAATTGGCTAAAAGCACCCTGTTGATGCTCACAGGTAATGCATAGGGATCAAATGAGCTGGTGTGCGGACCAGTGGAGAAAAAGGAGAGCAGCATAAATTGGGCAGAAGTGGGCACATTTATCCCACACAGAAGCATTCACTTCGCATGATTGCGAATAGTAATCGACCTTGTAATCTAGACATAAGGAGCTGGACTTGAGATGCATAAAGTCTCTCAAGGCTAACTTTTTTTGTCTTTAAAGCAATTTTGATGAGTATAGAATCCTAAAATTATTTTAAAACTGCTAATTTTAAAAACAAATATATTTGAAGAGGGAGGTAAGGAATTTAAGTTTTTGTAATCAAATCCTCTACCATGTGATAGATACTTAAAGGCATTTGTCAGGGCTGTCAATACCAAGCTTAGGAAGTGTTTGATTTGAGTCTGTTATTCTTTACTTGAACAGTAATTTTCCTTGGATGACACAGAATTTTGTAAGACTACAAGATTTTGCACTGGAGCTTTGTTGAAGCTACTTATCTGAAAACAAATGGTGCCAACTGAGGGATGATCAAACCAATTGTACCACCTACTGTTGCATCTCTGCTCTTAATCAAGATTTCTGTTTTCATATCCAAAATAAATGGTATTTTCTACACAAGAAAACGTGCCCCGCATTATTTTCCTCCAGCTAAAGACACCCGTCTATGGAACTGTGTCAGATAGAGAAGTACCACAAAAACTAGCTTGGAGGAGGAGATGTAGGGCTCCTACGTACCTGCTGAGGAATGTGCATGGAATAGGAATTTGTGGCACAAGAGTCAAGGAGCCAGTCGCTGCCTGAATTTGGTTCCTGTGATGCAGTGTCCAAGCAAAGGGGTTGTGTTGTGTTTGTTTTCAAGTGAGAGATCAGTCTGCTGGTATAAACAAAGAGGACTGAAAAAGTTTATATGTGTTTAAAGAGCATAAACAAATCAATTGTATAAATAGCTTCAAAAATCATCAAGAAAACAGGCAATATCAAACTGAATACATTTATATTTTTAACTGAATGATAGTAGAAGTGGCCTCCCTGGTACGTAAATCTGCAAACCTTAAATTGTTTTTAAAGAACACATTTAAATTATAATTATCTAGTTTTCTAATATGGACAAGGGCAAATTACAAATACTGTAGTTTTCAGAAGTTAAAATCTGTGATTCTTTGAGTTACGACTGATTCATAAAACTTAGGTTGCTGCATAAGAGCTGGTAAGCCTTGTACCTTAATATGTACTTAAATTGCCTTTCTAATGTGTTCCAATGTGGTTTCTTAAGGGCAAGATTCCTGTTGCAGTCTTTCTAGTGCTTCTAACATACAGTTACACAACTACACAACTTCTTACATAAGATTTCACAATGACCAGCCTAACTTGCTTGTTCTGCAAACATTTAGTCTCTCTGTACTATTTTGTGTATCTTCTAATGGAGCATTGAAATAAGGTTTGAAATTTTTAAGTGATCTGTTGTTATACTTGAAGTAGATTATTCTTATCTAACGTAAAACAGCTTCAACCCCGAATATGTTCATATTGCAGCAACTTGGACAGCATTTTGGTATGCATGACCTGCATGGTTAAGACATTTTATCTATGTTTTAGACCAAACCTTTCCCTTTCTGCAATTTGTACTGAAAGTCCTGTAATGAGGACTAACATGTACAACACAGAGTTTGTTAGATTTGAACTGGAACCTGGCCACTTTGTTGTGAGTGTGTGAGCCAAGTACCTTGAATGATAGCAGTTTTCTTAATGCCCTCTCGTAACTCAGGCACATTTTTTCCACTATTAGGACAGTTGATAGGTAATAAATTGTAGAATCCTTCACAGATCATCATGGGATATGGACCAGATACAGCTGGGCAAGTGCAGGAACAAAGCATAGCAGAGCCAAAGCATAGCAGAGCCAGTTAAAGCTTTGTTGAAAGCAGCATTCTGCATGGAACAAACCTAAGAGTGCCAGGCACACAGAGCAGCCATGCAGGGAAGACATAGCTGTCTCTGCCAAATGGAGTGTTCTCTGCAGGAAGCCAGATCCAACTCATGGCCTTTGAAAAACATCATCTTCCTGAAGCTTTATTTCGAAAGTGACTTGGATGAATCCCAGAAGAACTTTATTTTTTTTTTTTCCTTCTCTCATGATCAACAGAAACACTGATCTGACCCATTATATCATGAAGTATGTTACTACATATGTCCAGAGCGATTAATCGTAGTCCTTTTTGTATAATCAGCAGCTGTTGGTACTGATGGGTATTTGGACTAATGCCTCTGATATTAGTACAGAAAAAGCCTTTATTTAAATTACCCTCCTTTATTTTTAAACAAGCCAGAAATTAATTGCTGTGCTTCACTTCTCCATTTTTTCTGCAGTACATTTAAATAAAGAGTTTTTTCTGACTAAATTGAGACTGTATTCAATTAAATGGATTGTAATTTATTCTCACAAAAGGAAAGTGAGTAATTTACCAGAAAGAACAAACACAAAACAGTACAAATAAGCTTTTAATAGGATTTTAGTAAATAATTCTTGAAGATCTCATTCATTATCATCATAGGGTTATGGCACTGTTTTCAGAGTAATCCAATTTTGTCTGTAATAATATGTCTTCTCTCAATTCAAAAAGGACTGATTTGAAACATATTTGAAGTGTCTGAGTAGCCATGTGCATTTAATAGAGATAAATGTAGCACAGCTTTGCTTAACTGGGATTTTGGAGTTAGATGTTCTTTCAGAGCCCAAGGTATGGGGAAAGAGAGCAAGCACCCAATAATTTGATCTTTTGGCTTAAGTTGCTATGGGTGTTTTAAGATCCCAAGGAGTCTTATGAACACTAGGAGAACATCCCACAATTTTCTACTAATGGATAGCATCATTCCTATTTTACCTGAAGGCAAATGGTGACATTTAAATGTTAAATGAGTTGCATAAAGTTTCAACAATAGTTCTTCTAAAATCCCAATTTCAATGCCCAGATGACATTGCTAGCATCGCTACCAGAAGGCTTGCGACCCTGTGAAGATTTTGTTTTATTGTAATTAAATCAATTAATAACTCTCAAAGATCCACTATGAACCTTCAGAAAAGAGGACTGCTCTTAATGAGGGAACTGTCATAGAATCAAGTTACTTCCCTAGGCTGCTTTTATCCCTGTTGTAAGAGGTTCTCTTAGGTGAAGTACAGGTTTCTAAACTGATGTGGAATACACTAGCTTGTTTTAGGTCACTTCTGTGTACAACAAACCATGAAAAACTCCTGAGTTTTTTCAATGTTGATACTCTGAAGGAAAGTGGGCATAGACCTCCCTCACTTCCATTACTCCAGGATAAAACTGATGAAGTAAACTAAAAGCAACAGGGCTAATTGCATAGTTTGATAAATTTATTCAATTATTATTTTTAAGTGGGGCTCCCATAGATGGAGTAAAACCAGATGATGATAAATAAAAACAGATGCTGAAACACTCTTACAAGCAACCTCCAAGAACACCCAACCCCCAGCCTAATCCCTGCAGTTACATTTTCCCACAACTGGGAAAGCAAGTCTCACAGACAAAGTGCTGTCTATGATCTTATTTTATGATTTCCAGTATGTAATGGAATACAGCTCAGGCTATTAAAATCCCTGGGGGTAAACTTCCCTTTCCTCCATTTTTCTTAAACTGTGCACTTTCCTTCCACAGAGTCACCTTAAAATTGACACTTCCAAGTGCTTCTCAGTAGCTTTCTTCTCTACTGTTCGTTCTTTAAGCCCCTGCTCTCTCTCTTTTTGTGTGCTTCTGGCTTCTTTGTACAGACTCTAAACCTTTGTGATGGCAAATAATGTGTATCCATGTCTCTGTTTATACTGGTATTTGTAAAGGTAGTGTGGGCTTTTTTAATGTTGCTGATATTCGTTTATTAGGCGAAAGTGATACATTGGCCTCTTCAGCATAACTTTTAACCAACACGCTAATATGTCAGTTATTTGTTCACTTGTTCATCACCTGTGTACAATTGATTTATATTGCTAATAGTATTACTTTGGGGTTTTTTTCCTTCCTGTCTGTAAAAGTTGATCTTTTTATGTCATATTGTCCTTCTTGAGGAATTATTAGCCTATGTGCTGCAAATGATTTGGTAGTTCTCAGTGTATATTCTGGACTTCTGGCTTTGATGTAATTATTCAAGAACACAAGTTGTTCCTAGTAATAAACCTTATACAGTTAAGGCATGTATAATGCCACTGCCTCCCATGGACTACCAAATGTGCATTGCTCATGAGCACTCCCTGTAGCTCTCTGTCCCCCACCCTCCAGCCAGCAGCTGGCACACAGGCCCTGGGGATAGCACTTCTTCACTCAGGTGCTTATTCTGACCCTCACTTGTTTTACCTCAGCCATCATAGTATCTGGAACATGTAGACACCTCTTGGCACGCATGTTTCCCTCTCCAGCTGTTGACAGAGACCCTCATACCACTCCAGTTACCCTAGTAGCTAGGACATGGACCCTGAGGCACATTGTCCCACTCCAATTGCTGGCGCTTAGACTCCTACTTGCTCGATGTGCTGACACCATAGGCGTGGGGGTTATAGTACTTGAGGCTGAATTCAGTTGCTGACCTGAATTTACTTCTTCCAGTAGCTGCACCCACACTCTTTAGGTCCATGGCTATGACAGCTCCCAGTGCTGAGGCACTCACTATTGTCATTTGCAGGCACCACTATTGTGATGGCCCTATCAGATGAGGTCTTCTGACTTCGTTGCTGGCCCCAAATTCACTCTAGGCACTGAGCTCATTCAGACAAGTGTACAGATCTATTGCTGTTTATGTGGATTCAGTCCCTTCTCACTCCTGATCCTCTCACCTTAAATATTCTGTAGTAAGATTTGCATAGCCCTGCAGGTCCCCTCAAATATCCCAAATCCTTTTGTTCCTCTTGTTTCACCCAACTTGTTGGTTATGAAATGCAGGTTGGCCCTCTCCAAAGCTATGCTTCAGTTTCTTAACGGTCTATCTAGTAGTGACTGGAGAGTTTGTCACTGTTTTTGTTACCCTTTGCCTATTAGTTCTGTGTCCATGTGTTTTGTTTATGACTTTCTCTGTACTGTTTGAATGGAGAAGTTCCTTCATCTGATAATCCTAATGAAGCAGATGCTCTGACATGTCATGTACCCTTACAAAATTCTGCTGAATGGCAATGTTACTGATTCTTCAGTGAGAAATTTTCATCTTGTCTCAGTTTGAGTTGAAATATCAGCTGAAAAGAAAAATCTCAGTGGAAGATTTTTAATCTCTTTTCTGGGCAGTTTAGGTGAAGTGGTATATTTATGAAATATGTTTTGCTATTGATTTTGTATCAGGTTTAGTACATTTATCTCTCTATTGGAGAAGTAAAGGACTTGGCAGTAAACGAGATTTCACAGCAGCGAAACACAGAGATCCTGTCATCTCTCTCTACATTCTAACTAGTTTTCAACATGAATGGCAAAACCATTGATACTTGTAACATTTCTTTTGAAAGGCCAAAGCTGTGCTAAGGGGTTGGCACCTGCCTACTGGAACCTTTTGATCCACCATGCGCTTCGTATCAAACCTTACCAGATGTCCTTTCAGCTGGTCTATGGCAAGGCTTTGATGTGCAGAGAACATGGTCCCAACGTGGGGCAGCCATGTCACCAAAAAGGGAACAGGGAAAGCAGAAGGAATGACTGTTCAGATCTTGCTGTCTGGCTGTGACGGTCCAACTTTTGCAGCTGCAGTGGGACCAGTGCAAGCTTTGGAAGTGCCTGGAGGCTGACACTGATTTGGTGGTAATAGTTCCTGGCTCTGTATTACAATGAGGAGAAGGCGGCACATCACTACGTGTGTGGTATAAACAGAAAACAAAGCATTTAGCCTTTGGTGCTGCTGCTTACTGACCAGGCAGGTCAGAAAGAAGTATTGCTGGATGAGGTCTCCTTGCAGGCTATGGGTTAGACTTCACTTTGCTTTTGACCTGTAATTTTGATGCCTAATGTTCCCACTAATGTCATTGTATCAAAGAGTCTTGATTATGCCTTTCTGCCAGATTTATGCTGAGGATTGTAAAACATGGGGTGGGGGAGATCTCTAAGAATTCATATGTTGTAAGTATGCAGTCAGAGACAGCAGGATGAGAAGCACACTTTAACACTACTGCTCAGTGTCAGCACTGTGCTTGGCATACCAGCACCTGGGAGAAGACCTAACAATTGAATGCTGGGCACTTAACATTGTGTCTGATAAATCAGACAAATGCTGTGAAGATCCTTGTTCCCATTGAGTTATTGAAGCTGAAAGATCTACAAGTAATGCAGAGTGCTGAGAGGGAGGCATGTTATTCATAGACTGCTTTGTTTCTTTTGGTCTTTTCAGGTGTTCCAGGACCTTGGCACTTCTGTGTTGTCGGGTGCGTTTAGAGGATACAACATCTGCCTCTTTGCTTATGGACAGACAGGTTCAGGAAAAACTTACACAATGATGGGAACACCTGTGAGTCACTCCATTCATTTTACACTTAGGGTTGAGGGCGGGATGTCCAGCAGAATCGTTGCTTTATTTTTAAACTGTGAGTATGGTGTTTGTGTTGAGCAGAACGCTTATACATACTTTGTTTGGTAGTTATATACAGAAAATGAGAGCCAAGCCTTTACGTTTAAGTTAACTAATGTAGCATCTGCTAACAACACTAGAAAATGTGGTGTAGTTTAAATATTTCTTCTAGATAACCTTCATCTTACTATGTATGAATCTTTCTTACCGCTATGTTAGACAAAAAATCCATGCTGTGCTTTAGAAACATTTAACTCAACATAATACAAAGTATTCATTCTCATGGAAAGTTTTGCCACTCTGAGCTGAAATTAAATTACTTTCACAAATAAAACTGGATACAATTCTCAGAAATACTTTTGTAACAGGCTTCATTATCTACTTGAAACATTTATCTGTTGCAGAAGTTATCCTTTGGCTGTGGAAACTTCACTTCCAGTTTTGAAATGTATTCAAATGGTGTTTGCAGAAGCTGTTACATTTTATGATTCTTGTCTACCAAAAACCACTTAAAGCGCATTTTAATCTTGGTACTCAGATTGATGGCTGAGGATTCTCAGTTAAGAATTTCCTGTGTTCTGCTGCAACACAAGGCAATTTGATCTCTATTCATAGTCTTGGCTGTTGGTGAAACATGCCCCTCAAAAAAGTAGTATCTTATTTAACAGTTTGTGTGAGTGGGCCACTATTTCCTACAACCATGGGATTCAGTTTTAAAGGTGAAATAAGGGTAAAATTTGTTCAAACCCTGAAGATAAGAAAAAGACTGTGCTGGCATGGTTTGTGCTTTTGGCAAGAGTTTGGATTTTAAAAATACTGTTTTCCCCACAGACATCCGCAACAGGATTTTGTTAAATCATGGCTAGATTCTCCCTTCATTTTGTGCAAAATCAGACTTAACTCCAGGGAAACCTGAACAGTTGTTAAAATTGGGTATCTTAGCAATTCTGACTGGCCACATCTTGAAATTATCATTATTTCTAAGGAAATTTCCAGGTGTAGTGTTTCTAAGAGATTCCTGGCTTATAAAGTGTTTTCTCGCTCCAGTGGAATCCTCCTTTGATCTGGTCTTTAATAGCATGTATTCAGTGTGAAACAATGTTCAAAAGAAGTGTTTGATATGAACTGAACTTTTGCCCATGGTGGTCCACTTGATGAACCTGGACTTTCTACCCCCAATATCATTTCAAGTACACCTTTTAAAAGCTTTTCATCCTACCTAGCAAGCAGATTCCACCTAAGCCAGAGAGTCTGTCTTAAGGTGTGTTGGCACTGTGATCACTCGAGATGTATCATGTCATAAGAACAGTTCATCACACAAAAACACACCATTACTTCAGTGCTGTGTAGACCATATGGGCAAAGTTTAAATCACCTAGTTAGGGTACTGTGAGCAGGCCATACTCCATTCTCTCTGAGACACCAGGTTTACAAATCTAGAACATAAAGCTGTTCCAAGTCTGTTCTGTTGATGCCATAACATAAAGAAATAAAAGTAGAATAAGGAAAAAACAAACTATTCCTGACCAGTCAAGCTAGATATAGTGTTGGCCTGGCCTTGTCTAGACTGCAACACCTCTGACAAAGGCATGTCCAAACAGCTCTTGGATTTAACCCAAACCTCTAAACTTATTATCAATGCTGTGTAAGTACCCTAAAATTACTTTTGCTAAAAAGATTTGCATTGAAGCTGCTGATGTTACACAGCACATGAGTACCTGCAGCGTTTCAAGCGCAAGATGCCTTCAGTAGAGCATTACCATGGTGTTCTGATACTCCAGGGCGGTTTGTGTTGTAATCCACCATACAGTCATTACTTTAGTGCTACACTATGACTCTGTCCTTTTCTTACAACTTGGCTTTTATTTAAAAATAACTTGAGTAAGTGATAGCAAGTATATTGTTTAATTTGCTTTCTGTTTATTGTTTGAAGGCATCTATTGGGCTGACACCTCGTATATGTGAGGTACTGCTTTTTTTATTTCACTTAAATTTACTTAAGGAAATCTGGTTTGCTTGATGGATTTAAAATTTACATAAGCTTCTGGTTTGTGCAGGGCCTTTTTTCAAGGAAGGATGATTACTCAGACCAGACAGCATCTTGCAGAGTAAAGGTCAGGTAAGTGCATCACTGTTTTGGGCAATGCTATGAATGCTTTCAACAACATATTCCTGTAATCAAAGAGAGTAAAGAGTAGTTTATTTTGTTTTTGTTTTCTCAGATGGTAATAATTTTGGAACAGGGGGAGAGCACAGAGGAAGGATGAGAAAGTGTTGGGTTTAGTTTTCCATCTCAGTATAGTTCTTCGGATGCTGTCTCTTCACTTTTGTATATACAGCTGAAATAGGAGTGCATTAAAAATGGATTTCCTGTTTGTTTAACTGTTAAATTTGAGTCACAATCCTACATTCCATTCCTATTCATTGTTCCCATTGATCTAATAAAACATTATGTTTGGAAATCTGGATTTAAGCTCACTGATGTTAAAAACCCACATTTTAGGAATTCTTAAATAAACACTGAATGCCTTTTGCTTCTTGGAAATTTGCTGCTATGAGTTATTTCTACATGCACTGCATGGCAAGGGCAGTAATAGAGATAATGAAAATTAACTAATTGACTTTATCATGAAAGATTCAGGTAGTTACATCGTCTAAATATACACTTTCTCTCTTTTTTCTTTTTTTTTTTTTTTTTTCTTCACTGTGTGCATTTACCTTTTTTTTTGGCTTTTCAGCTTTCTTGAAATCTATAATGAGCGTGTCCGAGATTTGCTGAAACAATCAGACCAAAAGAAACCTTACACACTTCGAGTTCGAGAGCACCCTGAAACAGGACCATATGTACAAGGTGAGAGCTGACTTCACAACTAGCATCAGAATTTCAAGTACATGTCCATCAGGCCTGTATGTGTATTTGCATATGTTCCCAGTGTGATCCTAGATTGCTTCTGCTCTCCTACCCGTGCAAAATGACAGAGTAGCTTTACAGTGGAGATTACTAGGCAGAGTTTTTTCTAAGCTGATGGAAGTTACAAAAATTACTGGAGTTTGTTTAGGAAGTAAATGCATACATTTCCTTTTCCTTGTATCTTATATCTGGTGGGCAGAATTCCAAAGTTGCCTCTGGTATCACTGACTCTGCTGCTGCTTGGCTGGCTACCAAGTGGGTAGTAACACCTGGGGGGCATGCATTTTGTATGCAGAATTTTATTGGTCCTGTCACATTAGACCAAATACTGATTTGTTATGGCTTTTAAATAGAGTTCTTGTCTTGGCATTACCTATCAGATTGTTGTCCTCACTTCAGCGATTAAGGCAAGATGTGACAACAGATAAAGTGACTTAACTGTGTGACTGCAGCCTGGAATTTCCAGCTCCCCTTCTCTGATCACCTGCAGTACTGGTCATAGTATGCCTAAGAACAGACAGTTGTTATAAATTCCTCATCTCAAAATCTGAAATAAGTACTTGGGAAGTGTTGAACTTACATGGTCCTATACACAAGGCATTCTGATTATTTCAGCTGTGCTTTCCCAGCCCATCAGCATCCTGTTTAAGGAGAGTTGGAAAATAGATGAATTGATGGTCTCATTAGTATGGCAAACTTATCATTCTTTGAAAAGCAGATTCATAGACATTTGGCTTTTATTGAGGTCTTTCCAAGATTCTCTTTCTACCTGCTTGTTATCGGACAACTTCATTGTTGGTGGAGTACAGATACTAATTATTTTCTTTTAGCAGCTGCTTATTCACCACACAAGAAAAGGTCTTTAAACTGCTTCCTTCCTTGGCAATTTCCTTCTCTTTTCTCAGGCCTTATATCTCCAGTGATTCCTTGGCTGCGTATAACTGAGTTTCCCTGCTTTAAAAGAAAATGAAGTTATAGCTTCTGCCAATGGGCTGGCTTGCCTTTTGTCACTATTTTGTCTTCATCTGGAACCTTCCAGGCCAAACATGTCACTGCTTTTCCAGTTCTGATTTTATGTTTGTTTGTTGTAGTGTTTGTGGATTTTATTTGGTTGTGGTTTGTTTTTTGTTCTTGGGTGGTTTGTTGGGTTTTTTTAAATTAATTTTACCCCTTTTGAATAAGGATTTTGGACACAACTAAAAACTCTGAGGAATAATTTTAAGCTTGAGTCCTGAAATATCACAAAGAAGTTCCCAACTGATTAGATTTTGTAAAATAAGAAGGAAAAGATAATGGAAAAAGATTAATCTAAATAATATTCACCAGCTTTGGCCACATTTGCAAATCCATCATGAACACTTTATTTTAGAAGATCCTCTCCCTCTGTATCTTATGACAACCTCCAAAAATAATTATTTTATTGCCTGTAAGAAAAACTTTAATTTTAATGATAAATGTGATTTTCATTTTTAGAAAAATTGATCACATGCACGAAAAATGAAGTAATTTCTCTGCTGAGGATATCACAGGGTGTAATTAGATGCTGTTAGGTGATTAGATGCGTAGGACAACAGTCAGATGGCCTATGATTTTTTTTTAGATATGTGTATGTAAGTATATGTTAATAAACAAACATGCTTATGTACAGTTAGTGTAATTAAGAACTGTAACAGTTTGCTTTCCTTGAGGCAACCCTGATGTCTTTTGGGGAGAGGGACTAATAAAGAAGATGTGATTACATGTCTCTTTCTGGACCTGCACTCATTAGCTCACATCAAAAATAAGCAGCAGTGAGCAGGTCCAGAGGTCATCTGAATGCAGGTGAAGAGTACAGTCAGCTGGCTTTAATAACAACAGATTAAAGAAAAGAAAATGTTTCCCAACACTGGTACAAAATGCCCTTCTCAATTACAGCAATATTTTGCTGCAATCAACAATTACTGATCTCTCTAATGAAGGCCATATATGTGCTGAAGGCGCCTTTGGCAGTGTTATACATAGTCTCTCTGCAGTATCAGAGAGAGTATGTGCAAGTATATTGTTTCCAATAACTAGATGGCTGAGAATTATCAGCAAGCTTACTAGAAGGGGAGCTTGTTTTGTATTTTGTTTTGTATTCTCCTTCCACGCAGTCTGCTCTATGGAAGAAATAAAAATGTTGAACATGAGCAAAGCTCAGAAATTTACCATCATTTCCCATAGATCCAGTATGATAAGGACTAGCATCTGTATTTGCATCATATTCCTTGCAAACCATCAGTGATTTTAAGGTTTGCTGATCTTCGTCAGGAGCTTCCCAGTATACCATTATTTTGTTAGTTGTGTGTTTGGTTTCAGTGATATCCAGAGTACAGTTAGCACTGGGTGAAGAGAGGAAAATTGGAAAACTTAACCCCTTTCATGGTGCTTAGATGGCCCTGGGCAATGCATTTTCCAATTGCAAGCCCGGTCAGGAAGTCCCAGCTCTAAGTATTCTGAATAGTTTCCAGCCCATCATTTTTCCACGTAAAGGCTGTGAGATTGTAGCCCTTAAAATGCTGAAAGTGTTTCAGTGCTTTGGGTTGGAATCATTTCAAACTTCTCCCTCACAGATGGTTGCACTGTTAAGGAATCAGCCTCTCTTAAATCAGGAAATGATGCAATCTGTTTTGTTACTCTGAGACAGATTTCTGGGGAGATCCTTTCTTACTCCAAGGCAGATTACTGGATGAGCAAGTGTTTTTGATCTTTATAGGTGACTTTCAAGTCCCATACCTTTTTCTAGCAGCCAGCAGAACATTTTGTTATTTCTTTTCAGAAACGTTTACAAGATTTCATTTACTTTATTGAAAAATTAAATGTTTTGCTAGGTTCACTATTCCAGTACTTATGGAAAGGTAGGTAGGTAAAAATTTCTTCCATGCCTTCTTTTTGTAACTGGATTTTTATGCAGTTAAATAAGACCCTGAAAAAGGCTCTGGGAAAACAATATATGATAGTTTCCATATCCTGAGCTTTGAAGATCCCAGTGCTGTTGGAAAAATAATGGGCCTCTTTCTCAAATGGAAAATGTGATGACTTCTGGAATGAATATATTGTAAAGGGACACTAGAGAGCAGAAGAAATGCTTTTGTTTGAGAATCATCCTATACTCTGTGTGTGCAAGTATGCATGCATGCACACTGCAGTTAGGGGTTTTTTGAAGTGTGGGTGATCCAAAAATATCCCCATCCCCCCCATC
>NW_009921708.1:0-250 GCF_000696875.1 Nestor notabilis
GCTGCCTTTTTTGGGGCTGTGGAGCAGTGTTTGGGGGTTTCGGTGTTGCCTCCCTGCCCAGGCCACCCTAGAGGATGGTTTCTGAGAGTTGTTTTTCCTGTTCCAGCCAAAACCGGAGCAGACGGATGCATCCAAACCTGCAGCAAAAGTGCCACAGCAGCCAGGGAGAGCACCCACAGCACAGCCTCTGGGAGCAGCAGGTCAGTAGGTCTGGCAGCACAATGCCATCTCCCTCCACACTGGCTGGCGC
>NW_009921708.1:264-1050 GCF_000696875.1 Nestor notabilis
TGGCTGCCTGGCACCCCGGGTGCTCAGCCGAGCTCCCACGGCCATCCCCTGCTAACCATGACTTCATTTGTCCCCCGGCAGATGTCAAGGCCGGTCCGAGGGCAGCTGGACCGCGTGGTCCCACCGGCACGGCCATGGGGCAGCCCGGGGCAGAAGGAGAGAGCGTCTTCTCCAAAATCCTGCCAGGGGGCGCAGCAGAACAAGCAGGCAAATTGACTGAAGGTGAGGGCTGCACTAGGGGGTGGGGATGGCATGGTGGTGCTCTCCCGCGCCAACACTCAGTTGGGCACCTGGGGGGTGGCCGCGGTGCTCCTGCAGTTTGGGATCCAGGGAGGTGGGGGCCAGGGCAGCTGCACCATGCTAACACCTCTCCTGGCCTCCTCACAGCGGTGTCGGCTTTTGGCAAGAAGTTCACTTCGTTCTGGTGAGAGAACGGCACAAGGTGAGTGCAGCCGCACCAGGCGCTGTGCCGCGGGCTCTCCATGCCTTGGCCGGGCCTGACGCCCTCCTGTTTCCCCCCACCACAGGAGTTTGGGAAGCGAGTGGAGATCGAGTCGTTGCAGTGGAAAAACCTATGAAGAAGCCACTGAATTCAGCACACGGCGCCAGACTCTGAGTATAACAGTGAGTGTCTGGGGCACCTGCACACACCAGTTCCCTCCATTGCACTGGTCCCCTCCTCCATGCCATCCCTGGGGCTCACGTGGCACTGCTGTCCTCACTGGCACATGCCAAGCCCTGCCTCCAGGCACGGCGCAGGAGGACACAACGCAGCCCCATCCCCTT
>NW_009921708.1:1176-1652 GCF_000696875.1 Nestor notabilis
AGGAAGGGGTGGGCTGCGTGAGCCGTGCCCGGGGACCCTGTCCAGCACGGGGGTGGCAGCAGCTGCTCTGCCGGCAGCGCTGCTTGGCTTGCCATGGCCCACGCGCTCGGGTCCCTTCTACGGAGCCATCGCTGCTCGTGCTAATGCTTCTCTCTGTGTTTCTCACAAGCTTTTGAAAGCAGGGCGATCCCTGGATGCTGGACCAAATGGTGGCCAAGTGGGGCCCCAGCGGACGCCCCGGGGCAGGTGCCCCCCACGCCTGGCAAGCAGCTCCGGTGCTGCTTGGCTTGCCATGGCCCACGCGCTCGGGTCCCTTCTACGGAGCCATCGCTGCTCGTGCTAATGCTTCTCTCTGTGTTTCTCACAAGCTTTTGAAAGCAGGGCGATCCCTGGATGCTGGACCAAATGGTGGCCAAGTGGGGCCCCAGCGGACGCCCCGGGGCAGGTGCCCCCCACGCCTGGCAAGCAGCTCCGGT
>NW_009921709.1:0-9364 GCF_000696875.1 Nestor notabilis
GGGCTCCCCATCTCCGGACAGGGCTCCTTATCGAGTTCAGCACAGCGTGTACTACCCATCGTTATTTGGAGTTCCCGTCCTTCGCTCATCTGCTGCTCCCAGAGCTCCCACGACACAGCACTGGCTTCTGTGCAAGCAGCGGCTCAGAACACCCTCCGACCTACAATGCTGAATATGGGTCCAGCTCGTAAAAGGCTCTCCATCACCCCACATTGCCAAGGTGATGGTCTGGTTCTGCTGTGCACCATGCTGCTTTCCCAAGGTGGCCTGGGGATACTTCAGCTTGGTGCTGCCAGAAGAACTAAGGAAGGGTAGAGATGTTTCTACACTTCAGGCTCCCCAGAGCCTTACTGCTATAAAGGAAGCATATTCAAGCTTGCCAGGATATGGCCCAATGTTCCCAGAGGGACCTCATATCCCTTCCCAGCAGCCCTGTATAGGAGACAACAGCGGAAATGGGCTATGCAGGGCTCCCAGGAGAAAGGCGCACAGCGGCCTGCAATCCTCTCCCACTCTGCTTACAGCCCACCTCACCCCACAGCTGGATTTAACTGCAGAGAGCAGAGACTAAGTCACACCTTGTCCTGCTGCAGCAGGACCGAGGCAGTAGAGAACACACCCCTGTAAGTGCTGACCAGGAAAGAGAAAAAGAAGCTATTTCAGCTTCCCCAGAAATCACAGCAAAGGGATCAGTTGCCTTGGTGGCTCGTGCAGAGCAGGGCTGAGGCTGCAGCAGTGCTTGTCCACCTCTGCATTCATCACGCTAGGGGGAATCAGCACTCCACATTTCTCCCTCGAACAGCCACTGAGCTAAGAGCTCCGAGCTGGCCCAGAACGGCCGCCCTCATCTCTCCTCAGCTGTAGCTGCAGAGGAAGAGACAAAGACCACTTTATTGAGACTGCTGGACCCAGACAAGCCTCCAGCCACATCTGCATCATATCCCCTCATGGGACCCCACCATCACTCAGAGAGAAAAGCAGGCATCAGCTTGGGTAACCCCAGGACCTGCTTCTACTGCTGGTCTTTTAGTCATCAGAGTTGGGGCTCAAAGTTTCATCAGTTGCTTGAGATGAGTCAAAGCTGTTTCCCTTCTGAGGGGCTGACTGTACGGGTGAGATACAGGACCACATTAAGTGTGTCATGCTGAACAACCAGGATGTCCCCCTTCCTCCCCAATCCATGAGTCTTCAATGTCCCAGGTGCAGGCTTGAGACTTACCCATAAGGGAACAACTCTTGACCAAGAACCCAAGCAACCGTAGCACACACAGATTACGATGCAGAGAGAAACTTTTACTACAGGGATCCTTTAAAAAAAAATCAGTTTATTTAACCTTACAAATGATAAATAATTTGTTAAAAAAAAATCATTTCAAGTGTATTTACTTCATGTAGCAATATTAAAATACCTTTCCCTTCTCCCCCTTAAGTGATCAATACAAAAATAATTGTGACCAAATCTTTTCATCAAAAATTTCTGTGTTTTAGGCAAAAAGGCACATCGTGAAGGCTTTTCACCTGGAGGTACAGGGGTTCACAATGACCCAACAGCTTCCCTCCCTTCCATGCTTGTTCTAACTTGAATGGAAGAGGACACAGGCACCAGGCAGCACTTCTGCAGTGTCTATTTGTCTGATGCCCTGCAGGTATACACCAGGGCCAAGGTCAGCTTCAGTGTCATCCCTGTTTTGCACACAAGGGAAACCAAGGCACAGCAAAGCAGTACAATTATCTAAGAGCTTCTTGTGAATAGCTGGCAGAATAGGACATAAAACTGGATGTAGATTTAGAATGTTGTCTTCTTCAAAGCAAGAGTGTGAACCCACCTGGGATCATCCTCCCCCCTAGCAACCACAGTGTTGTGAAGGTAGTCACAGGTCTCTAGATGTTTCTTTCTTAGTGGGAGAGTCACAAGACCAACACAAAAAGTTGGGCCTTCACTAGTCTACAGAGGGATTAATTAAAGCCCTACTTACCAGCCCTTTAAGGCCAAATGTCATTGCTAGGATATATCCCCCCCCATTACATCTTCTAGCCAGAAGAAGGATATGACAGCCAGTCAGACACTAGAAAAAGCTACAGGCAGGCTCTTGCTTTGAGTAGGCTTCGTACCTTCCTTGTTCAGGGTATGTGGTTCCATAGATCAGCTGTTTTCCCATTGGGAAATGCTGTTGTGTCACCAAGAGGTGCTAAAGGGGTTTCTTCGTTGTCAGAGATGTTTGACAACCCAGGTCATCAAGACCATTTGTCTCCCTGCCCTGACCACTCATCAGGATGCTCGAGGCTGATAACTGATCAGAGCTGCCCCCCTTCACATCTGCTAACTCCAGAGCAGGACAACACACACCCCTCCCAGTGCTTCACCCCATCTCCTGCTTCTTCCAGGAAGCCACATCTCCCAGCAGCTGGCAGGAGAGCATCAACAGGCAGTGAGCTGAGCCTGCTTATCACAGTATGACATGGGGAGGGATTCACAGGGGGCCAGAAGGAAAGGCACACACACAGAGCTCTCCTGGTACAAGGCACCACTGTGAACAGTATTCCTTCTTTGGAGCAGGAGGCCCTTATCATCACAAATGGTGGCAGAAGACAGATAAGGTGCCCCTTGAAAAGATCTGGCCTGGCTCTGCTAAGTCTCCTCATCCCAGAGACATAGCTGCTTCTGTGGCACATAATAATCAAAGGTGTAGCCCTTCTGGCAGCTGCGGATGCCACATTTGTAAGAAGAAACCTTGCCCCCAGCATCACGACTCTTGCAGTACTTCAGCATGCATGGGTACCACTCGATGCTCAGTGTGTAGCTGCAAATGCAGGGCTTCCAGCGGTCTGCACACAGCTTGCAGCGCTGCAGGTCAGGGAGATCCGATGTCTGTGGCAGGACCTCGAACATGGAGCCATCCACCCCTGCAGGAGAAAGCAGAGAGACACTGCTCAGGGCACTGTCAGAAGGGCAAAAGTGGGAGCCACCAAAGCAAGTGCTGCTCCCTCTACGCAGTGTCCAAGACAGCAGAGTAGAATGAGGTTAGACAAGGGCCGCTCAGACACGAGTCTGAATAGAAAGCATGGGAGAAGAAAGAGCACTGGGGAAAGTAAGCCAAAAGATACACAAAGTGCATTAAGAACATATTTCTTTTGGGTGGTGGAGCAGGTGAAAGGTTACCTTGAAAATACCTGCCTAATTAGGTTCACTAGGAGAGCACCACCAAAATAAAGATATACTGACAAAGAGACTAGTGCAATGGGACATGCAAGCAAGCGATACACACCTTATTCACTGTTAAAGAGAAGCCTAAGTGATCTGTGCTGATCACCAGAAACCTGGCAGGAGAGTTCACAGCAGAGTGCCAACTTGACAGGAGCAGTACCAATGAAATCAAAGGAAACTTGCCTTTCTCCAGCCAAAATTTGACATCTTCTTCTCGGGTGTAAATTGCTTCTTTGGCTTCTGCACAGACATTGTGGATGTGAGAGCTCAGCTGGGCCCCCTTGCTGAAGTTGACAGCCACATCCATGCTGAGATGCTCCAGGCCACGCACCTCCTCAGCCTGCCGCACTGTCCTGGGATTCTTCTGTAGAGGACGAAATAATGAAAACTTGGGATCCTGGCTGCAACAAATTATTCCCTATAGCACGTTGTGATTTCATGCCAGCATAAGATGGGCAGATGGATGTTCCTCTGGAAATGCACCTGCATCCTATCTGGGTGGAAGGCACTTAAACTTCTGTTGATACCGAAACTTACGATAGTTTATCACTGCTCTGATTTGTTTCTCAGTGAATCAGTTCTTACTTCACTGGGCAGTGTGAGGCAGAGATTTTCATGGCATTGCTCTAGCCATGCACCTACCCTTTGATACAAACTAGGCTTGACTAAATCATGCCTCCTTCTAGTATATTAATAGAATGGAATCAATACTGTTGATGAACTCAGTTTAATACCGAGTCTCTCAAGCAGGAAGGGTGGTCAAAGGTAGGTCTAATAGCTGAACAATCAGGTAGCTGCCTGGGAAGAGTATCCAGAAACCCTGGATGGACTGGGATGTGAGCTGGGACTGAAACCAGCTGCAGGTTGCCTCTTACCTGCCGCAGCTTTGCCATAGACTCACTGGGGATGATCTCGTTGCGGTGAAGCCGTGTGATGAAGCAGAGCGCTTGGAACTGGCTCTGGCCCCTCTCCAGCTCCCCCAGGATTAAGGCACGGAAGATCTTCACCTCCTGACAAAGAGATAAATAAAGAGACTGAGAATCACAGATCTGTGGCATAACTGGGGTGAACTGAGAAGTCAGGGTCAAAGAGAAAGGCTCCAGCCAAAAGAACAAAGTCAAAGGTCTCACATTTCTGCTACCTGAGCATAGGGGTGTAGTTCCCAGGTTCAATCCCACCCAAAAGCCTGCAGCATAAATAACTGGTGCCTCTAAAGAAAGCAAGGGTTTTCGCAATCTCCCTGTGGCAAGGACAAATTGCTGCCAGGTCTCATCCCGCATCCATGGCTTCCTCAAACAGCTGGGGGTTTCTGTTCTTTATCAAGAAGGGAGGCAAACCTACAAGAAATCTAGTTTTGTTTTGTTAACGAAATATCACATAGCCATCATCTCTATGTATTACTTAGGGCAAGCAGACCCAAAACTCCTTTGCAGCCTTCCCTCACTTGTTCCCACACAGTCCAGACAATGATAAGCTCCCTCCCAAGTTGGTTCAGGTCCCAAAGTACCACTTCCAGAATATACAAAGGGTTTCTGGGTTTAGTGACACTGTTCAGTGGCGCATTCGGACAAAGGTTTCAATTATTTAAGTGTTTCTAAATTCCCAGCACATAGGAAAAACTGTGCAAAAATCGCCACTGGAAGAGCTCGTTGGTAGGGGACGGAAGGATGCTTCTCCCTGTGTCCCCAGTGCTTCTGGCCTGTGCCCCTCTGTCAGCAATGTCTCAATCCATGGCACCTAAAGGAAGCCTTGCTTCACCCCTATGTCGCAAAGCCTTGTTTGGCTTTCCCTAGCTTCCCACCTCTCCCTGCCCTGACTATGCAACCTCAGGTGAAGCAAGAATTGAAGCTTGTCACACCATAAACGTCTCATACTTCTCACACGGAAAGAGCCACTGAGTTTTTCCTACTTAGAGAGAGCACTTTTCCCTCCCCACCTCTTCCCCACCAGCAGGAGCAGGGTGAATCAGTGCCAAGGTGGGTACCTGGCCAAGGCAACAAATGACACCTTTAATTCTGGGTCTCTGCAAAACTTCCCAGCAGGGAACAAGCCCCAGCAGAACATTGCCTTTGCGATGTGGGGACTCTCCAGATGAACTCATCACGGGGGCGATAACAGTCCTTGGCCCTGACCCGCACTCATGTGGCGGGTACAGTTACAGCTATTGTTCAGCTTTGGATGACAAACGCTTGGTGTTACAGAGAATAACCAGTTCTGCAGCCCTGCTCTAATCATGGCACTGGAGGTAACCACAGCCTTGGCCTTCATAGCAAGCAGAGAGCAGCTCCTCTTTCCTTATAGCAGAAAGGAAATCAATGCATTGAACTCCCAGCAGCTCAGGCTGCCTGCATCTACCAAAGGGACTTCCAGTAAACACTAGCCTGCAAGGAGCATCAGGGAAATCATTGAACTCTTTACCTCCTTTCCCTCCAGGGACTGTCATCTGAAGTACATGAACAATTCAACCTCCCTTTCTAGTCCATTTCTAAATGATCCAGTAGAGGCTTACAAGCTTGTGTGGTCTAGATCTGAGACCAGCACCTTGACTTCATGTTGAGTGGGGCAAACCAGTTCCCAGAGAAATAAATTATTTCAATGCCTTCCTCCCTGCAACCCATTCAGCTTTCCTGCCAAGTTTCTCTCCCCAAGGACATCAGTGCTGCTGTGGGACCACTTTAGTCTTTGTTGTTGCATTCCAGGTACATGCAAAGGGCAACGTGCTGCTCGGGGCACTGGGTAACACCAGCACTCCTGGACCATATTCGTTACCCGGACAGCAGCCTTTGCAGTGGTCAGGGCCCTGCTGCACTGCCCCAGGGGAACAGCTACAGCTAGCCAGAAAGTCCTTGTGCTTGTACAACAGAGAGCATGTTACTGCATCCACATTGGGGGCCCAGCCAGCTGAGTTACCCTGAATAGGTAGGGGTTATGTTTTTAACCTCTCTCCTACTGGAAATGACTAGAATGAAGAAACTTTGGTGTCTTGCCTCTTATACTACAGTATCTATAAAGGTGAATTTGGGATGTGCTAGGGGGGAATCCACATTTTTGGGAGCAATAAGGTTTGACACTGATTCTTACAAGCACTGAGCAGTTGGAAATCCCCACATTGCTCCGAGATGTTTGGAAAAACATCCTCTGGTTAAGCATCATCATGCTCGGCACCCACAGCCTGAGTGATGGCTAAAAGTAACTGTCAGAGCCTCCTTATAACCCTCTTTAACATTTTTGGTATCTCTACAGAAGAGAGACTGCTTTGCAAAGTACACAGATATAATCTTTGGACAGATGTTTTCCTGTATCATCTGGTCATTTAGCATCTAACATTATGAGCCCTTGGGGCACAAGGAAATTCTCAAAACAGCACCTAGAATATCACATAATATTAGCTTTATTAACAAGGAAACGGAAAAGACTGGCGCTGCAAGTGTTAAAATACCATTGCCCATGCTTTCTCCCTTGTGTTTCCAACACAACTTTTCCAGCAATCAAGAGGAAAAAGAAAAGTTTCTGTATATTTGTGCTGACCTTGCATATAACCACCCACTTAGTTCTCAGGCCACTGCTTAACAACTGGCGAGATCATGCTATTCAAATTAGACACAACATTTAGGGGTGCTGTCTCCCTCACTCATTTTTGTAATGAACTTTATGCCTGACAGCACTATGCAGGAAAAGAAGTGCTTTCATCACATTCTTTTTAATTACAGGAAATGATCTTCACTACTGCACTGCCCAGAAAGCATCAAGTCCCAGTTTGGACTCCTACTGACCAGTCTGTGCTGCACTAGAGAATGAGGAAAGAAACTGGGGTGCTCTGAGGACACAAATCCTTCAGGTTCAGCTCTGGAGGAGAGGCAGGGATGGAAGAGCAACTAAAATCCCACTTCTCTGGGAGCCTTAGCCACCACTCAAGTACCACCCAGCTTCCACCACTGTCAGAGCAGAGCAATGTACTGTGATCTCATTCTAAGTCCTTTCTTCTCCAGTCTAGCAGCAACTCCTTGTCAGCAAAGGAGAAAAAAAGGTCTGCCTTTGGACTAACCCCCCGCAATTTAAGCCAGAGAAGTGGAAAAATCATTTGTGCAAAACCTCAGCATCCTGGCCACAGCATGACCACACAATCTAGCTTGGGGAAGCCAGATCAACAACCCCAGCTGCTTTTACCAAGGCTAAGAGCCTCAAGACCTTCTCTCTAGAGAGGAGAAGTTGTGTAATCTTAGAGAGATGAGTACCACAGCAGAACAGGGAAATGCCTGCATGCAGCCAGGGGAAGCCTGGCCAGGCAGCTGCCTGCTCACATCATTACTCACTGCACCACAACCTCATCTCCTCAATCGTTTATGTTTTTCTGGCCTTTTCCAGCTACTTCCCAGCAAAACTATGGAACAGAGAGGGTCTGTACACAATCGCTTTAAAACTGAGGATTAGCAATGGACTTCTGCAAGCCTGATGCTTGCCAAGCCTTCCAGCAACCATCTCCTGCGTACTGACAGCATGGAGCTAAGGATTTAACACACTTAAGTCAAGATATCTTCAGAGAAGCAGCTCATCTATAATAAGAATGAAAGTGAGATAAGAGCCAAGATACACTTTGTTGGGTTTGTAGATGAGACTTGAGAGCAAGCTCCCCTCAAGAAGAGCTGAAGGAAGTGAAAAATGCTGAAATGATCAACAGCTCAGGACACCAGAAGTCCCCCTGTCATATCCCACTGATCCCTAAGGGCCTACTTAGAGGAATTGTAATGAGTTTGAATTTCCCTTGGCTAAGAACACACTACAGTATGCAAGTTTTGACTTAAATACCCTTCCTCCCTCCGTTAACTTCCCTGATGTGCCATGTCTTGCCTTTAACAGGAATCATGGGGTCTGCTTTCCTGCATGTGTGCTGGAGTACACTGAGCATGCCATCACCTCCAAAATCACCATGGCTTTTGCTAGCATCTCAGAAAGAGGTGGGCTTGCCTTTGCACCTTCCGGATGGAAGAGGACCATCCGAGATGCTTACAAGGAGACTGAGACCAAAGAGTGTAGCTGAAAGCAGAAGAGGCACCAGAACCATCCCTGGCAAGAGGCTCCAAGGTTCACAACAGGTTGGGACACAACGCCTTCCTATCTCATGGCTTGGAGCTTCCTCCTGCTGCAAACCAAAGTCCACCTGAGTAAACACTCTGAATGGAAGGCTGGAAAGAGATAACACCTCTATGCCACTGGACATCCGTACCGCCCACATGGTGGCAAATAGCTCTTCCCTGTGCAACATAAAGCTTGATGCATCCAGCCAGCATCTGAAGCATGCCATGCTGGCCCAGAAGCTACCATTTACTTCTTAGTGTGGGATCCTGGGCTTCAGCTCAGTAGGTATCATCTCCTTGCAGACAGACCATCTCTTGCACACTGGGCTGGGGGGAAAGGCTCCCCTTACAGGGGGTCTGTTGTCAGCCCCACAGAGAGCTGCCAGTCAAGCATTTCCCGCACCACAAACGTGCTTCTAAAGACAGCAGGAGTCCCCTTATGGAGCTAACTGTACCCCATACACATCATGGAGAGAGATGTCCTGAAGACAGAGCAAAGCATAAGAACCCTATCCAGAAGGGTCTTCCCACTGCAGACTCTCCTGCCCAGGGTACAGAAGCAGCACAGGGTACAGGTGTAACACCACTGGGGACAGCAGCCTGCCTGAAAGACTTGGAGCTAAACATGAGTGAATTGCTCTGTAGAGACTGCAAACACGGACCCCAAAATGTGCTGGATCGACTTCTCCTTGCACAACCGAAAGGACCCTCGATCCCTCAGCCAGGGTTTTCCCAGGCTCCAACTCAGTCCCAGGTCCGGAAGGACCTCGGGTACCGCTATCACCAGCGCTCATACCAGAGAAAACACACGCCAGAGCCCTGACCCGACCCTCTCGCCGACCCGCGAGGTGTGATGCGCCAGCATTCCCATGCCGCAGCCTTTGATCTCCTCAGGGAACCGCTGTGGGAGACCAGAACCGCAAAACGCGCTGCGGGTTATCCCACCGCCGCCCTCCTCAGGACTGGGTGACCACGGATGGAGACAGGCTCCCAGCGCACACATCCTCCTCGGGGAACCCTCCTCGCGGCAGCTTCCCGTGCTCGCCGGGGATGCCTCTCCCGCGGGGCTGGGACGAGACAGCGG